>NC_081563.1:46359347-46525675 GCF_022355385.1 Mustela nigripes | reverse complement strand
CCTCTTCTTATCCCCTTTCTCCCCCCTCACGATTTGGGATCTCTTCTAATTTGGTTAAAGCATATTTCCCTGGGGTTGTTCCCACCCTTTTAGTATTTTACTTGCTCCTTCATATACTCTTAGCTGGACAAAATGACAAGGCAGAAAAATTCACCACAAAAAAAAAAGAACAAGAGGCAGTATTGAAGGCTAGGGACCTAATCAATACAGACATTGGTAATATGTCAGATATAGAGCTCAGAATGACGATTCTCAAGGTTCTAGCCAGGCTCGAAAAAGGCATGGAAGATATTAGAGAAACCCTCTCTGGAGATATAAAACCCCTTTCTGGAGAAATAAAAGAACTAAAATCAAACCAAGCTGAAATCAAAAAAGCTATTAATGAGGTGCAATAAAAAAATGGAGGCTCTCACTGCTAGGATAAATGAGGCAGAAGAAAGAATTAGTGATATAGAAGACCAAATGACAGAGAATAAAGAAGCTGAGCAAAAGAGGGACAAACAACTACTGGACCACAAGGGAAGAATTTGAGAGATAAGTGACACCATAAGACAAAACAACATTAGAAAAATTGGGATTCCAGAAAAAAGAAGATAGAGAGAGGGAAGTAGAAGGTATACTGGAAAGAATTATTGGGGAGAATTTCCCCAATATGGAAAAGGGAACAAGCATTAAAATCCAGGAGGTGCAGAGAACCCCCCTCAAAATCAATAAGAATAGGTCCACACCCCGTCACCAAATAGTAAAATTTACAAGTCTTAGTGACAAAGAGAAAATCCTGAAAGCAGCCCGGGAAAAGGAGTCTGTAACATACAATGGTAAAAATATTAGATTGGCAGCAGACTTATCCACAGAGACCTGGCAGGCCAAAAAGAGCTGACATGATATATTCAGAGCACTAAATAAGAAAAACATGCAGCCAAGAATACTATATCCAGCTAGGCTACCATTGAAAATAGAAGGAGAGATTTGGGGCGCCTGGGTGTCTCAGTGGGTTAAAGCCTCTGCCTTCGGCTCAGGTCATGATCCCAGGGTGCTGGGATCGAGCCCCGCATCTGACTCTGCTCATGCAGAAGCCTGCTTCCTTCACTCTCTCTCTGCCTGCCTCTCTGCCTGCTTGTGATCTCTGTCTGTCAAGTAAATAAATAAAATCTTTAAAAACAAAGAAAGAAAGAAAGAAAGAAAGAAAGAAAGAAAGAAAGAAAGAAAGAAAGAAAATAGAAACAGAGATTAAAAGCTTCCAGGACAAGCAAAAACTGAAAGAATTTGCAAACACCAAACCAGCTTTACAGGAAATATTGAAAGGGGTCCTCTAAGCAAAGAGATAGCCTAAAAGTAGTAGATCAGAAAGGAACACAGACAATATACAGTAACATTCACCTTATCGGCACTACAGTGGCACCACATTCATATCTCTCAATAGTTACCTGAAAGTTAATGGGCTAAATGCCCAATCAAAAGAAACAGGGTATTAGAATAGATAAAAAAACAAAACCCATCTATATGTTGCCTACAAGAAACTCATTTTAGACCCAAAGACACCTCCAGATTTAAAGTGAGTGGGTGAAAAAGAATTTACCATGCTAATGGACATCAGAAGAAGATTGGCAATCCTTGTATCAGATCAATTAGATTTTAAGCCAAAGACTATAATAAGAGATGAGGAAGGACATATATCATATTCGAAGGATCTGTCCAAAAAGAAGATCTAACAATTTTAAATATCTATGCCCCTAACGTGGGAGCAGCCAACTATATAAACCAATTAATAACAAAATCAAAGAAACACATCATCAATAATACAATAATAGTAGGGGACGTTAACACTCCCCTCACTGAAATGAACAGATTATCCAAGATCAACAAGGAAATAAAGGCCTTAAATGACACACTGGACCAGATGGACATCACAGATATATTCAGAACATATCATCCCAAAGCAACAGAATACATATTCTTCTCTAGTGTACATGGAACATTTTCCAGAATAGATCACATCCTCGGTCCTAAATCAGGTCTCAACCAGTATCAAAAGATTGGGATCATTCCCTGCATATTTTCAGACCACAATGCTCTGAAGCTAGAACTCAAACACAAGAGGAAATTTGGAAAAAACCCAAATACATGGAGACTAAACACCATCCTTCTAAAGAATGAAGGGGTCAACCAGGAAATTAAAGAAGAGTTGAAAAAATTCATGGAAACAAATGATAATGAAAACACAACTGTTCAAAATCTGTGGGACACAACAAAGGCAGTCCTGAGAGGAAAATATATAGTGGTACAAATCTTTCTCAAGAAACAAGAAAGGTCTCAAGTACACAACCTAACCCTACACCTAAAGGAGCTGGAGAAAGAACAAGAAAGAAACTCTAAACCCAGCAAGAGAAGAGAAATCATGAAGATCAGAGCAGAAATCAATAAAATAGAAACCAAAAAAACAATAGAACAAATCAATGAAACTAGGAGGTGGTTCTTTGAAAGAATTAATAAGATTGATAAAACCCTGGCCAGACTTATCAAAAAGAAAAGAGAAAGGACCCAAATAAATAAAATTGAATGAAAGAGGAGAGATCACAACTAACACCAAAGAAATACAAACAATTAGGAGAACATACTATGAGAAACTCTATGCCAACAAATTTGACAATCTGGAAGAAATGGATGCATTCCTAAGACATATAAACTACCACAACTGAAGTAGGAAGAAATAGAAAACCTGAACAGACCCATAACCAGTAAGGAGATTGAAACAGTCACCAAAAATCTCCAAACAAACAAAAGCCCAGGGCCAGACGGCTTCCTAAGGGAATTCTACCAAACATTTAGAGAAGAACTATTTCCTATCCTCCTGAAACTGTTCCAAAAAATAGAAACGGAAGGAAAACTTCCAAACTCATTTTATGAGGCTAGCATCACCTTGATCCCAAAACTAGACAAGGATCCCATCAAAAAAGAGAACTACAGACCGATATCCTTGATGAACACAGATGTGAAAATTCTCACCAAAATACTAGCCAGTAGGATTCAACAGTACATTAAAAGGATTATTCACCACAACCAAGTGGGATTTATTCCAGGTCTGCAAGGTTGGTTCAACATCCGCAAATCAGTCAATGTAATACAACACATCAGTAAAAGAAAGAACAAGAGCCATATAATACTCTCAATAGATGCTGAAAAAGCATTTGACAAAGTACAGCATCCCTTCCTGACCAAAACTCTTCAAAGTGTAGGGACAGAGGGCACATACCTCAAAGCCATCTATGAAAAACCCACCGCAAATATCATTCTCAATGGAAAAAAACTGAAAGTTTTTCCGCTAAGGTCAGGAACATGGCAGGGATGTCCATTATGATCACTGCTATTCAACATAGTACTAGAAGTCCTAGCCTCAGCAATCAGACAACAAAAGGAAATTAAAGGCATCCAAATCGGCAAAGAAGAAGTCAAACTATCACCCTTCGCAGATGATATGATATAATATGTGGAAAACCCAAAAGACTCCACTCCAAAACTGCTAGAACTTGTACAGGAATTCAGTAAAGTGTCTATAAAATCAATGCACAGAAATCAGTTGCATTTCTCTACACCAACAACAGGAGAGAAGAAAGAGAAATTAAGGAGTCAACCCCATTTACAATTGCACCCAAAACCATAAGATACCTAGGAATAAACCTAACCAAAGAGGCTAAGAATCAGAAAACTATAAAGTACTCATGAAAGAAATAGAGGAAGACACAAAGAAATGGAAAAATGTTCCATGCTCCTGGATTGGAAGAAAAAATATTTTGAAAATGTCTATGCTACCTAAAGCAATCTACACATTTAATGCAATCCCTATCAATATAGCATCCATCTTTTTCAAAGAAATGGAACAAATAATCCTAAAATTTATATGGAACTAGAAAAGACCTCGAATAGCCAAAGGAATATTGAAAAAGAAAGCCAAAATTGGTGGCATGACAATTCTGGACTTCAAGCTCTATTACAAAGCTGTCATCATCAAAACAGCATGGTAATGGCACAAAAACAGACACATTGATCAATGGAACAGAATAGAGAGCCCAGAAATAGACCCTCAACTCTATGTTCAACTAATCTTCGACAAAGTAGGAAAGAATATCCAATGGAAAAAAGACAGCCTCTTCAACAAACGATGTTGAGAAAATTGGACAGCCACATGCAGAAAAATGAAATTGGACCATTTCCTTACACCACACATGAAAATAGACTCAAAATGGATGAAGGACCTCAATGTGAGAAAGAAATCCATCAAAATCTTTGAGGAGAACACAGGCAGCAACCTCTTTGACCTCAGCCACAACAACATCTTCCTAGAAACATCACCAAAGGCAAGGGAGGGAAGGCACAAAAGAACTATTGGGATTTCATCAAGATCGAAAGCTTTTGCACAGCAAAGGAAACAGTTAACCAAACCAAAAGACAACTGACAGAATGGGAGAAGATATTTGCAAACGACATATCAGATAAAGGGCTATTATCCAAAATCTATAAAGAGCTTAGCAAACTCAACACCCAAAGAACAAATAATCCAATCAAGAAATGGGCAGAGGACATGAACAGACATTTCTGCAAGGAAGACATCCAGATGGCCAACAGACACATGAAAAGGTGCTCCTTATCACTCGGCATCAGGGAAATACAAATCAAAACCACACTGAGATATCACCTCACACCAGTCAGAATGGCTAAAATTAACAAGTCGGGAAATGACAGGTGCTGGTGAGGATGTGGAGAAAGGGGAACCTTCCTACACTGTTGGTGGGAATGCAAGCTGGTGCAACCACTCTGGAAAACAGCATAGAGGTTCCTCAAAATGTTGAAAATAGAACTACACTATGACCCAGCAATCACACTACTGGGTATTTACCTTAAAGATACAAACGTAGTGATCCGAAGGGGCATGTGCACCCAAATGTTTATAGCAGCAATGTCCACAAAAGGCAAACTATGGAAAGAACCTAGGTGTCCATCAACAGATGAATGGATAAAGAAGATGTGGTATATATACACAATGGAATACTATGCAGCCATCAAAAGAAATGAAATCTTGCCATTTGCGACAACGTGGATGGAACTAGAGGGTATCATGCTTAGTGAAAAAAGTCAAGCAGAGAAAGACAACTATCATATGATCTCCCTGATATGAGGAAGTGGTGATCCAATATGGGGGTTAAGGGGGTAAGAGAAGAATAAATGAAACAAGACGGCATTGGGTGGGAGACAAACCATAAGTGACTCTTAATCTCACAAAACATACTGAGGGTTGCTGGGGGTAGGGGGGTTGGGAGGAGGGGGGTAGGGTTATAAACATCAGGGAGGGTATGTGCTATGGTGAGTTCTGTGAAGTGTGTAAATCTGGTGATTCACAGATGTTTATAAAATATTTAAAAATTTAATAATTAAAAATAAACAAATAAATAAATAAATGTACATTTCCTTTATTTGTGAATTTGTAAAATTTATACTGTATATATTTGTCAAGATATCTATTTTTTACTAAATAACAACACAAAATACTTTTCTTTCGCATCATTATTATGGACAAGCCATCAACATCCTGGCCTCTTATCAATGATCGACTTCTTTTATCAGCTGGTTAATTGTCTTTCTAGGGCTGCCATCATTCTGGGGAATTCCATGTCTGTAAAGATTCTCAAACCAATACTTAAACTTGGATTATTCAATTGTGGTGAACATTTTCACCATTCTACTCACTTACATGTTCACATTTTGAGTTCTTAAGTCATCCTAAACTGGATCAGAAATGTTAAATTCAAACATTCCATTTTCTAAGTACATCCTTCTCACACTTTCATCCATCATCATGGTGCACTGAACCAAGGAGATCCACACAATGGAGTCCCCCAGGCCCTGATCTCTACGTTTTCCTGGTCAACAGTCTACTCTTTTTCCACCTCCATGCCTGTGTATATAATGGTGCTTTGTCCAACATCCAACCCTTGTGTGAATACCCAACTTTTTATTCCATTCCCTCTTTCTTTGTTTCCACCACCAAACTTCCATCCCTGGATCAATCCATTTTCTAAAATTCTGTCTATGCCTAGGCTACTCAAGATTCTGGAGAAAAAAAAAAATATTTTGGAGAAAATCAAGGAAACATGCAGACGGAGTCAAAAAACTTATGGCCTACTGTTAAAACTGTACTGTCAAAGCAGTGTGGGAATATTTCTCTAGTATTTGAATCATTTTCATCTCCTCCTATCTAAAGAAAAATTTAAAACTTCCTGTCTTTCTCTCCAAGAAAATGTTAACTGAAAAAGATTACTTCTTGAGACTTCTCACTTCTTGTGCCTTGCTGATTACCGAGCAGGAGGAAATGGGATATATAAGGTAGATGAAAACTGGATAGAGTATTATAATAACTAATTGATAATTTTGGCAATATCTGCGATATCACTGTAACAAAAAAGTCTTCTGTTAAAATATTCAAACTTGTTCTGAATTAGATTTAGGTAGTGAGATGAAGTAGCTAGATAACATGAGAGTAACATAAGACAAAACAGCTAAGCTCAGAAATAAATAAATAAGTAAATAAACAAACTGAAAGTAAATTTGAAAAAAATATCTCCAAAACACATTCAGAAATGTAGGCAAAAAGAGAAGCCAACTAACTTGTTCAAAAGGAGAAGTTATTCTAAATAATGTAAATAATAGGTAAACCCCCAAATAATTAAGATTTAAAATTAAGAGTTTTGGGGTGCCTGGGTGGCTCAGTGGGTTAAGCCTCTGCCTTCGGCTCAGGTCATGATCTCAGGGTCCTGGGATTGAGCCCCGCATCAGGCTTTATGCTCAGTGCGGAGACTGCTTTCCCTTCTCTCTCTCTGCCTGCTGCTCTGCCTACTTGTGATCTCTCTCTCTCTGTCAAATAAATAAATAAATAAAATCTTTTTAAAAAATTAAGAGTTTCAAAGAGATTTTAAAAAGAAATATTTACATAGACAAGTAATCTTGAAATGAAAGTAGGTGTAAATAAGGTCATATGTTGTTGGTAACTCTATCTGGGTAAAAAATAGACATTTTGACAAAGTAGACATCCAGATGGCCAACAGACACACAAAAAAGTGCTCAACATCACTCGGCATCAGGGAAATACAAATCAAAACCACAGTGAAATACCACCTCATACAAGTCAGAACAGCTAAAATTAGTAAGTCAGGAAACAACAGATATTAGCAAGGATCTGGAGAAAGGGGAACCCTCCTACACTGCTGGGGGAATGCATGCTGGTGCAGCCATTCTGGAAAACAGCATGAAGGTTCCTCAAAAAGTTGAAAATAGAGCTACACTATGAACCAGCAATCACACTACTGGGTATTTACCCTAAAGATACAAATGAAGTGATCCTAAGGGGCACATATACCCGAATGTTCATAGCAGCAATGTTCACAATAGCCAAACTATGAAAAGAACCTAGATGTTCAACAACAGATGAGTGGATAAAGAAGATGTGGTATAAATATATATGTATAGGAATACTATGCAGCCATAAAAAATGAAATCTTGCCATTTGCAGCAACATGAATTGAACTAGAGGTTATTATGCTATGTGAAATAAGTAAATCAGAGAAAGACAATTAGCATATGATCTCTCTGATATGAGGAATTTGGGAGGCAGGGCAGGTGGTCGTGGGGAGGGAAAAAATAAACCAAGATGGAATTAGGAGGGAGACAAACCATAAGAGAGTCTTAATCTCACAAAACAAACTGAGGGCTGCTGGGGAATAAGGGGTCAGTTGAGATAGAGTGGCTGGTTATGGACATTGGAGAGGGTATGTGCTATGGTGAGTGCTGTGAAATGTGTAAGCCTGATGATTCACAGACCTATACCCCTGGGGCAAATAATACATTCTATGTTAATTTTAAAAAAATTGGGGGGGGGAGGGAATGGCTCTCAAACTTAGTGGCATAAAACAAACACTTATCATGGTCACAAATTCTGTAGGTCAAGAATCTGAACAAAGCACAGAGGGAAACCTCATTTCTGTTTGCTTGGAGTCACCTGTGGCAGCTCAAAAACTAAAGGGACTGAAGATATCTACATGCCTTGTGCATTCATATGTTTTGACCCTAGGCTGGGAAGACTGGAGTAGGCTAAGCTCTAATAGCTGTGTTTCTTCAAGTATCTTTATTTCTATGTATTCTCTTCAGATGATCTCTTCACCATGGTGGCTTCCAGTCAGCCAGACTTCTGACATGGTGGCTCAGGTTTCCAAGTTTTGAAGAAGAAAGTGAGTGGGCAGCTCCTTTCAGGACACTGTTCATTTCCCCATAGGAGATGCATTCATTACAGAAAGCTCTATTTATTTTTTAACCTACTCACCTGAGCTGTAAGGACTTAGACACATAAGGTCTGGAGAAGCTGGGGTCTTCTTAAGCATTGTTTTTTGGTTTTGCTTTTGGTTTCACTTTTTAAAATCTTTTTGTGGTATCTCTCTATATATAGTTTTCCCAGGAGGATGGCTTTAGAATAGCTAGACATCTCACACGGCAGTTCAGAAACTCTAAAACTTTAGAGAAAGAGACAGAGACAGAGAAACATAGAGACAGAGAAAGGGGAAAAAAAAGAGAGGTAGAAACTGTATTTCCTTTTATGACATAGTCTTGGAAGTCATGCAGTATCATCTCCTCCACATCCTCTGGTAATAGGTGATTAACCAAGCCTGGCTGATTTTTAAGAGGAGACAAATCAGACTCTGTATTTTGAAAGAGGAGTGTCAAAGAATTTGTAGACCTGTTTTAAAAGCATTACGCACAGATAGGCAAAAAATAATTAGAAACCTTAAGAATTTTTTGAAAATCTACACTTAATTTGGTTAAAATTAACATACATTATTTGGATGCTATTAACAAAGAATTCACCCAGAGAGCAGCACACAGAAATAAAGTAATGAATAATATGACAGAATTTAAAAGAAAGGAGGAAGGATTAACAAAATTTTAGTACATATCTGATAGGAGTTTAAGGAAGAGAGAATAGAGGATAATGGCACAGTAATTATTGAAAGATATAATAACTAAGAATTTATCTGAACTGATGAAAAATACAAGTCTACAGATAGAAACTCATAAGTGTCAACAAAGATGTATAAATATAAATCTACACCTAATAAAGAAGGATGAACTTCAAAGTATCAATTACAAAGAGAAAATATTAAAGCAACTTGAAAGAAACAAAAATTATATTCAAAGGAATAAAATTAGACTAATTGCAGAATAATCATAGAATAATAGCAGAATAAGCAATTCCAGATGTAAGAAGACAATGGAGTAATGTCTTCAAAGTTTTGAGAAAAATTAAGTGTCACTGTGAATTCTACATTTAGCCAACCATATTAATCAAGGCATGTACTTTCAGTTATAAATAAAGCTATCAAAGTGGAGAACCGACAAAACCTTGATGAAGTATTTAAGGTAGACTTTATTTATAGGAAAGAAAGATGAAGGCAGAAAGAAAATGAGAAGAACCAGCATGTAGCAATGAATTCAATATATGATGGTTTATCTGTTTACTAATGATAGACACACATTTTTGTTTTAAGAAGTTGAAATTACAGGAGCACTTGGGAGGCTCAGTAGGTTAAGCGGCCAGCTCTCGATTTTGACTCAGGTTAGGATCTTAAGGTCTGGGATGGAGCCCAGTGTCAGGCTCCACACTCAGCACAGGAGTCTGTTTGAGATTCTTTCTCTCCCTTTCCCTATATCCCTCTCCCGACTCACACTATCTCTTTCTCTCTCTCTAAAATAAATAATGCTTAAAAAAAGAAAGTTGTGGGGCGCCTGGGTGGCTCAGTGGTTTGGGCTGCTGCCTTTGGCTCGGGTCATGATCTCAGGGTCCTGGGATCGAGCCCCGCATCGGGCTCCCTGCTCCGCAGGAAGCCTGCTTCCCTCTCTCTCTCTCTCTCTCTGCCTGCCTCTCTGCCTGCTTGTGATCTCTGTCTGTCAAATAAATAAATAAAATCTTAAAAAAAAAAAAGTTGAAACTACAATTTTATGCAACAATAACAAGATGATGGGATAGAACATTTGTGAATAAATAAATTGTATTAAAGTGCATGAGTGGGTTTGCATAAAAAAGTGAAAACAAATCAGAGTAAAAAGGAAGGACATGGATGAATAAAGGCTGTGAAAAAGAAGAAATAAAAGTCCATGATAAAAAAATAAAAATGAGGAAATAGAGCTAAACAAAATTAGTAGTAGTCATAATGCATCAAATTTATTTCTTCACCTATAATATATATATATATATATATTAGTAAATCAACATGAAAAAGAAAAAAGAAAGCCCCAGCTATCTCCAGTTTACCATTGCCATAATTAACAAACATGACATATAACATTTAAAAGCAAAGTGACAGAATTAAAAACTAGAAAAATCTTGTGCTAAGAAGAATGTTTTCCCAAAGAAGTCCATGTCCAAACACCCACAGCATGTAAGTATGTTAGATTACAAGGCAAGGGGCATAAATGTTGCTATATACCTGACTCTAAAACATGAGGGAAACCTGTATTGTCCAGGTGGGCCCAAGATAAAGTCACAAGAATCCTTAAATGTAGCAGAGGGAGGCAGAAAAGACCTTGTCAAAGGGATAAAATGTGAGAAAGATTAGAATAGCGGTTTGTGACTTCAAATACAGGGTAATGGGTTCATGAGTCAAGAGAAGTGGACAACCTTTAAAAAACAAAAACAAAAACAAAAACATGAAAATGGCTTCTCTTCTAGGTCCTAGAGAAAGGAACACAGCCTTGCCAATATCCTAATTTGAGTCCAGTGAGATTTATTTCACTGAGATTTCTAGAATTGTAAGATAGTAATTTGTATTTTTTCAAACCATTAAGTTTGTGATAGTTTGATAGATCAGCAGTAGGTAACTAATACAAATTCTAATAAAATAATACAGCAACAATAATATAAGGTAAAACTTCACAATGTCAAGAAAGGTGGTATAATGGGAGAAATCCACAAAAGGAAGACTGCAAGTATATAATTTACTTCGAGTAAACACTTAGAAAACAAATTCGAAAAAAGTGTTAGATGTAGAAACATTAAAATCCTTTATTTTATACATATATGTATATGCATATATGTAGGCATGTTGAAGAATGAGAGAGTGGTCCCTGCAGCAAATGAATAGAAAGTAGATGTTCTATTCACACCGAACACTTACACAATCTTGACTACAAAATCAGTCACAAAAGAAGTCATAATACACTTCAAATAAATGATCGTATACAAATAACCTTTTATAATCGCAATACAATTTAGTTTGGAAACCACAATAATTTTTTTTAAGATTATGTGTTTGAATTTTACAAAGGTACTTTTTCCAAGTCTTACCAATTAAAGAAAACACAAAAATACTTTAGATTGAAAGATAACAAAACATGTGTCAAGCTCCCTGGGGTGCAAAAAAACCTAAATCTGTGTTCAGAATATATTTTATATTAATTTATAAGGTTATAAGGATTAAAAATTGTATGGTAAGTCTTTAATTCAAAAAAAGATAAGGAAGTTCCAGTTTGAAGACCATGGTAGAAAATGAACATTTCTTTCTTTTAGGAAATATTTCTAAAGCTGTGAGAATGAAAACCAAACAAGTAATTAATTCAAAATTTCACACCAAAAATGTGTAGTGATAGAGCTCATCAAATTACGATCAAGTATTTTGACTTTACAAAATAATTTAAGTGAACTATTATCTTTAAAAAGCAAGGATTCAAGATCTCATGCGAGAACTTGTGAAACAATGTCAAGAGATGATATTTGAAAATATAGGACAAAATATTTGAATGGAACTGTTAAGGACAGAGAAAAGTTAAGGACAGAAAAAAGGACAAACCATACATGAGAATAGTGAACAAAATATAATGAAATTGAGCAGAAATGGAAAATTAATAAAGTCAGGCAAAGGAAATCCAGGATTCAAACCAGTGGAGTCCACCCTTCCTCCAAAAAGAAGCACATAAGTTATAAATCTAGAAAATACTCTCAAAGAAATGGAAGTTAAAATCAACATATTATAAGCAATGGTCTAATCTAGAATTGTCCACTTTGAGATATAGCAAATTAACATTATTAAATTTTAAAATCAGGTAAAATATATTGGATAGCCAGACCAAATGGTCGTTACTCAAAAGGGCAAGTCTAAGACTAGATTCAGACTTCATCACAGTAATAACAGCATATAGCCTTCAAAGGTCTCAAAAACTCCAATCTGAGAAAGTCATATACAAACAAACATAAAGTATAATGGCAAAAGACATACAGTTTTGAAATTCAAGAAACCAAAAGACATTTTTGTGGAAACTTCTCCCTAAAAATTAATACAAAAGACTGGACCTAAGCAAGAATTGAATTACTTTCACTATAAGAAAATAAATAGAAAAAGGCAGGTTACAGAAAAGAATGTAAAGTATTAAGCTATATATATGGAAAACTCCAGCAAAGCAATCACAATACAATAACTTATGAAAAGATTATTCAGCAAATTAAGTAAGTTATCCAGATATACAGAAATCAATATGTAAAATGGCTAATGCATTCACATAGCTATTGATTTTTGTGTATCCAGATAACTTACTGAATATATTTTAATGAAATACGGTATAATGAAAACCAACAAACATATATAATTAAAGAAAATATCCATTTCAATAGCAACACAAAAATTTACGCCTATGAAGAAGAATAACCTTGACGTGAAATCTGCAAACTCTAAATGAAGAAAAATTTTGAATGTAACCAAAGACCACAAAGGAAAACCTGAAAAACTAGAAAGGGAAAAGGGAAATCACATATTGAAATATGCCTAAGGATATGAGATCTTAGAGAAAGAATGGGCCACAGAAAGATTCTGGGGCAATTGGGTTTCTTTATGGGAAACATAAAATAAAATTAAACACTGTTCACAAAAATGGTGAAAATGTAGAAATCTATACTTTAAGGTTATTAAGAGAAAATAGTGGAGAATATTTGTATTTAGCATTAGCCTTAAAAATTGACTACAATTTACTGCTATATATTGTATTCTATAAGATGAAAGACATCATTAAGTTCAAAAATTAAAACAAGAAAAATCCAAGAAGATATTAGCTACATGTGAAGCAAAATATTCATAACTTGTAGTAAATTAGATATTTCCACAACAACCACTTGCTCTCCCTACATTTCGCTCATGCATTATTTCTTTCATGGGTCAATTAGAGTATCTCCTTCACATCTGAGTATGTAACAGCCTTATCCAGAGACACAAGATAACAAAAATTAATCATCAGAAGCAATGGAATATATTACAATGATGAAATTGTTCTATATCTGTGCTAACCTGTACAGTAGCCATTAGCCACATGTACCTATTGAGCACTGGAAATGCAGTTAGTGAGAATGAAAGATGGAATTATAATTTTCATTAATTTAATTTTAATAATTTAATTTTCATTAATTTAAATGTAAATAGCCATATGTGGCTAAATGGCAAACATACTGGATGTTACAGATATGGACACTGTCAGTTATCAAGGAAGAGGGAAAGGCAATGTAACAAATCAGGAATCAATTCTTGTTTATTTATTTATTTATTTATTTATTTTCAGCATAACAGTATTCATTATTTTTCACCACACCCAGCGCTCCATGCAATCCGTGCCCTCTATAACACCCACCACCTGGTACCCCAACCTCCCACCACCCCGCCACTTCAAACCCCTCAGATTGGTTTTTAGAGTTCATAGTCTCTCATGATTCACGTCCTGTCCAATTTACCCCAACTCCCTTCTTCTCTCTAACTCCCCATGTCCTCCATGCTTTTTGTTATGTTATGTTATGGTTTACTTACTTTACAAGTAAGTGAAACCATATGATAATTGACTCTCTCTGCTTGACTTATTTCACTCACCATAATCTCTTCCAGTCCTGTCCATGTTGCTACAAAAGTTTGGTATTCATCCTTTCTGATGGAGGCATAATACTCCACAGTGTATATGGAATCAATTCTTAAAACTCCTTTCTGACAATTACAGTGTCACTCCATACATATCCATATGGAAATTTAAAATTCTCTGGAATTTTTAATTTCCATTTATAAACTCTGAACCAAGAATTAAAAAACCATTAGTAGGGGCACCTGAGTGGCTCAGTCGGTTGGATGTCTGCACTTCTGTTTAGATCATCATCTCAGGGTCCTGGGATGGAGAGCCGCATCAGGCTCTCTGCTCAGTGGGACTCTGTTTCTCCCTCTGTGCTCTCCCCTCTCCCCCACCTTCTCTCTCTCTCTCTCTCTCTCCCTCCCTCCCTGTCTCTCTCATACACTAACTCAAATACTTAATAAAATTTTTAAAAAGCACTAATATCTGTTCACTTTTGGTACCAGATACTATTTAGATTATCATATAGTATATTAAGTGCTTTTAATTTTCAAATATTTTAATAATATGAAAGTAAAGCTCTGACCCTGTTAGTTCTGATTTCTGTGTATCATTCATTGAATTGACACTATTGCCAAGTTCTTTTTATGTATAAATTCTCTTGACTTCCATAGTATGGACATCTTCTTCTCTTCCTCTTACCTCATGGTGGATCTAGTTTGTGACTTCTTTACACATGAATTTTCTCCAGTCACCAATTTCATCATGATAATCTTCAGATTTCTGTTCTTGAACACGTTTTCTTCTTAATTTTTTTTTTTTTTTCAGGAAAGATCTCATACACTCAACTCTTTGGTTACTATCCATAGTGCTTCCCAATTTATATCTTTCTTTCAGATCTTTTCTGAGTTCTGAATATGTCCAACTGACTATTAAAATTTTCCACAAGGAATCCCCAGGCGTATTCCTCTCCTTTGGTATATCATCGCAGTGCATGACATCATCATCCGTCAGGAAGCAGAAACCAGAAAATTCAGAACCATTCCTGAAAATCTGTCTTACTAATTCATTGACAGTTAATGAACAAATCGTGCTAGATATATGATATGCCCAATGTAGCTCTCTTAGATTTCAGTTTGATTTTTCTCCCACTGACTTTTGAACTATTTGAGGGCAGAACTATTTCATTCCTTTCATTTCCTCTAATGCTAGGATGAGAATTTAGCTTGTGATGGTAGTTTAATCAAAAGTTTATGAAATGATGGAGTCATTGAGATAGAAGAGGAGGTTTACTTCTATAAACCAAGTTTGAGTGCTATGATCATCATAAAATAGTTTGTAAAGAATCATAGGGGACATTTTATGTAGTTAAAAATGCAAATTTAATATTCCTTTGCTTTTTATTTATTTTTTTAAAAAATAGTCCTTTAAATGCTACTCCTCTGTCTACCGTACCCTCAATTTGAGAAATGTTTAAGAATGTGGATTACAGAAGTGATAACTTTTGAAATGACAAGCATCTCTGAGTTCCAGTCAGCTTCTAGTGGTCCACTGAATGGAACTACCCTACCACTTCCATTAACATTTTACTCTGTTATTCTTAGCTTTTCTTCACTTCACTAGATATTCTTTGTGACATTGTGGTGATGTTTTTTTTTGTTTTGTTTTTTGTTTGTTCATTCGTTTAAGATTTTATTTATTTATTTTATTTTAGAGAGAGAGCATGCGCATGAGCAGGCACAGGGGCAGAGGGTGAAGGAGAGAATCTCAAGCAGACTATGCACTGAGTGTGTAGCCTGAAGTGGGGCTCAATCTTATGACCCTGAGATCATGACCAGAGCTGAAACTGAGAGTCCATGGCTTAACTTCTGAGCCACCCAGGCACTTGGGGTGGTGTTTCCTAAATAAACAAAGTGGCCCTTTTACTTTTTAAACATTTAGTGGACTTGTGTGCCTTTCTGTGTTTTCCCTCTGGCTTTAAAACGGCTTTATGGAGCCTGTGTAAGTTAGTGAAGACTTTGTAAAGGTTTTGGGTGAGGCAGTTTTTGGGTAATAACACAACTTAATTAGGTGAAATTTAAAGGCTCCTTCCAGCTCTCTGAAGTTGAAAACTGACTCAGCATTAGACTACTGTTGTTTGCATATATATCAACAGCTTCTTCCAGCATTTTTTGAGTGTACAGAGATCTCCTGAATCTATCTTTCACACCTCTTCTGTTACATTTTTAATTTATTATCTCTACCTACAGAATTCAGCTTTACATAATATTGTACATGCTTGAAATCATATTCTTCCACATTGTTGTTTCAGTCTCCACAGCAGGATGAATAATTCAAACATAACCTCACCAAAGGACATCCCTTCTACCTCAAATTCTGAATTAATAAAAGAAAAAAGTATGTATTTGTGTTGGGAGCCCTGATATTAAAGTGAATGAATCCTGAGTCTGCACATGTTCAGAGAGATGTGGGGAGTGATTCACATGATTTAATGAAGCCTTAAATGATCCTACTGTATTCAGAAGACCCTTTTTTTATCAAGAAAATGTAATGTGGAAAGTAAGTATACCAGAAAGAGTTACTATCTAACTCTAATCAATGAATCAAGATATCCAAGCAATGTATTTTATTATTCCTCTACAAATGTGACTGAATTAAAGCTGCCTATATATGAGTTAAGAACAGAAAGCAGCAGTGACTTTCCATATCTTGAGCAGTTGTAGAGTGAAAAGAGAATTGGACTTGGAATCATATGGCATAAGTCACCCCCACTGTGGCACTTAGTGGTTGTGCACAGTGAATAAATCCCCTGACCTTGGGT
Organism: Mustela nigripes; assembly: GCF_022355385.1. NCBI lineage: Eukaryota > Metazoa > Chordata > Mammalia > Carnivora > Mustelidae > Mustela > Mustela nigripes. The sequence goes on along the minus strand of NC_081563.1, from coordinate 46,508,946 downwards.
TCCTCATCTAAATAATGGAGTACTTAGAATACTTTCTTTGTATTTTTCACAGTGTTGCTGAGAAGGTGAAGTAATACAACATTAATGAGAATGTTTTATCAAGGAGACCCAGTAGCATAGTGGGGAGAAAAGAGTGCTCTGAATTCAGTCTCTGGTTTCACAAACCAGCTCAACCACTGTTATCAAGGTGACCTGGGCAAATGACATAACTTCTTTAGGAGTCAAGCTCTGTGTGTGCAAACACACCTACCTCCAAGAATTATTAATGTCATTGGTTAAAATATACCACATCAAATATTAATTCTAAAGCTTGGTAGGTACTCATGGCTAAGCATTCAATGGGAGAACATTTTGTGCATGAGAGCTGCACTATCCCTGCCTCATTAGGTCATGAGCCAAGCATAGTCCTCTTTCCAATTATTACACTACTCTCCTTTTGATGTTGGAAGGTATGTGTGCTGGTCTAGTTTCATATATTAATGCATTAGAGTGGTTTAGCCTGAGACTCCTGTTTGGGAATTGATATAGGTGAAGATAGATAGAGCTGTTACATTGGGTTCAAGGTTTTCTAGGAGTCTTGCAAATGAAGGAGTCCCAAAAGAGGCCAAGCCAGCTTAATGGAGTTTTGTCTCAGGCTTTGGACTCAAAAATGTCTGCTAATAATAAGATTTTATATTATCTGGTTTGGATATTATATTCATCACTCTCAGATATGCTGCAGGCTGAGGTAGCTTTGAAATAGAATTTGTATATTCTTAAATTTTCTAGGCAAAGCTACTATTAATAACTTCCCTTAAAAATAACTTCCTTTAAAACCTCCCTTAAAAATAAATATCCATGGGGGTGCCTGGGTGGCTAAGTCAGTTAAGTGTCCAACTCTTCATTTTGGATCAAGTCATGATCTCAGGGTCCTGAGATTGAGTCCCAGGCAATGTCCAGCATGAAGCCTGCTTGGGATTCTCTCTCTCTCCCTCTTTTTACTTCGTTCATTCATTCATAAGTAAATAAATAAATAATCTTATATCTTCGTGCTTCCCTTGTCCATTTCTCTCCCCTGAAACGCCTGTCTTCTCCTCCTAAACTGACCGTACTTTTTCCAATTACTATTCATCCTTCTACACTCACATTGAATGAAACATGAAACATCATACATGAAACAATTTTTAACACTACACTTCTGTTACAGCTTTTGTATTAGGTTGCAGGGATAAACCTGCCAATTACCATGCAGTAACACTTCCCTCATTATTCCTTAATTATAGAATCCCGAGTTTATTTAGGACTGCAACAAGCCTAGCTACAAGATGGCATTTCTGAGCCTCACTGAGCATGTGACTATATCCTGACTGATGAGATGTAAATAGGAATGTGTGGGATTTGGAGGAAAGCCACGTGAAGGACCCTAAGTTGAGAAGTGTGCTATCTTGCTTTTCCCACTTTTTTCTTCCTGCCCCTCTAGATCACAGATGCAAGCAAAACAAAAGTTCCTAAGTTAACTGTGAACATAAAAGGAACCTCCAAGATGGTAGTGAGCTCTAGGATGGTGAAACAGAACAGTATAAAGGGCCTGATGTCTAGAGCTGCTACATCATTTTATTCTCCAGTTTGTTTTTCTGGGAGAGAAAAATAAACTATTTTTTATATATATATAATGCTAGTGTTATATTAATTACAATGTTACCAACAGCTAAATTAAAATTGTTACTTGTTCATTTTATGGTCACATCCTCTATCTCCAAAATGGCACAATAGTCATTAGAAAAACTCCATATGAAAACTTTGAGTTTGGAAGAGATATTCTTTTTTTTTTAATTTTTAATTTTTTATAAACATATATTTTTATCCCCAGGGGTACAGGTCTGTGAATCACCAGGTTTACACACTTCACAGCACTCACCAGCACATACCCTCCCAAATGTCTATAACCCCCCCCCCCCCCCCCCCCCCCCCCCCCAACCTTCAGTTTGTTTTATGAGATTAAGAGTCACTTATGGTTTGTCTCCCTCCCAATCCCATCTTGTTTCATTTATTTGGAAGAGTTATTCTTACATGAACTCTCAAATCCATCACACTTAGTTTCATACTTAGGTGTTTTAATATTCTGTGAATTTAGTTGAACATCTAATTCCTGGCATTATGGGCTAGAGGAGAAAAGTTAAGCTACAAGAGGGAAGAGGGACCTACACCTTCCCACTTGCATTCTGTTCCTGTCAACAACAGCCCAGAAATGACTTTTCTTCATGCTGTGAAATTGGTTCTTATCTCCCTAATTTCAGTGGTACTCCCAGAACGAGCCTCTTATGCCCACTTAGAGGTAGGTAATTCTCTTCCTTTATTTCTGTGTGTGTGTGTGTCTGTGTGTCTGTGTACTTGTGTGCTTGGAAGGAAACAACCTAGCAATCTATGGTTTAGTAAATTCCCCAGGTGATTCTGATGCCCAACCAAGTTTGTACACTTGTGTCCTGCCTGTGCAGTAATCACTTTATAATTTTCTATATATACTTCAGCTTGATATTCTCTATAATTATTCCTAATCTACTCAGTGTTAAAAAAAAAATCCTCACATCTTGGCCATCTCCCTGGAGTCTCTGCAAATATCACCTGGTTATTTGCGTTTAGGTCCTCTGGATGGATTAAGATCCTGAGATTTTCCTTCACGTTATCTTTCATGCCATTCTCCAAATTTCCTTCACTTCTCTCCTGTATTGATTCCTTTATTTCTCGAACCCTCATTTCATTAGTGTGAAAAATCAAGTAACTTCCTAAGAAATGACACATGGATGGTGATTTTGGAGACCTTGAATAACCTTGAATATTGGAAAAGGTCTAAATATACCTCACATTTTTATGATTACTTAGCCAATCACAAAATTCTAACCTAGAAATAGCTTTCATCAGGGCTTTTTAAATGTTGTGTGCTACTTTCTGCTAAAAGTAAAAGTTGCTTTTGAAAGGTCTGATGTTATTCTCATCCTGATGTTTGGTATGTAACTTCTTTTTCTCCCCTCACCTCTGCTCTGCTCCTCACCCTCTTTTTTCTTTTCTATTTCTCTCCTTGATCTCCTGAAATCTTCTAATGATACATTTGGTGATTTTTTTTTTTTTTTTTTTATTGTTTTGGTTAATGTCTTTCCAAAGTGAAGACCCATTTTCTTCTGTTACATAATTTTTCTTGTGGCATATTTTTTATAATTTTCTCTTCATAAATGACTCCGTTATTTTTTCCCCAAGAGTATCTCTTACTCTACTGTCAGATGTCCTTTTTGTAGTTGAAGTATAGTTGACATATGATATTATATCAGTTTCAGGTACAGAGGTTAGACTTCTTTAATTGGATTTTTGGGTTTTGTTTTGTATTTTTTTGTTTGTTTGTTTTTTTGTTTTTTGTTTTGATTTTTTTGGGTTTTTTTTTGGAACTTTTATTTTTTATTAATTTTTTTATTTTTTATAAACATATATTTTTATCCCCAGGGGTACAGGTCTGTGAATCACCAGGTTTACACACTTCACAGCACTCACCAAAGCACATACCCTCCCCAATGTCCATAATACCACCCCCTTCTCCCAAACCCCCTCCCCCCAGCAACCCTCAGTTTGTTTTGTGAGATTAAGAGTCACTTATGGTTTGTCTCCCTCCCAATCCCATCTTGTTTCATTTATTCTTCTCCTACCCACTTAAGCCCCCATGTTGCATCACCACTTCCTCATATCAGGGAGATCATATGATAGTTGTCTTTCTCTGCTTGACTTATTTCGCTAAGCATGATACGCTCTAGTTCCATCCATGTTGTCGCAAATGGCAAGATTTCATTTCTTTTGATGGCTGCATAGTATTCCATTGTGTATATCTACCACATCTTCTTGATCCATTCATCTGTTGATGGACATCTAGGTTCTTTCCATAGTTTGGCTATTGTGGACATTGCTGCTATAAACATTCGGGTGCACGTGCCCCTTTGGATCACTACGTTTGTATCTTTAGGGTAAATACCCAATAGTGCAATTGCTGGGTCATAGGGCAGTTCTATTTTCAACATTTTGAGGAACCTCCATGCTGTTTTCCAGAGTGGCTGCACCAGCTTGCATTCCCACCAACAGTGTAGGAGGGTTCCCCTTTCTCCGCATCCTCACCAGCATCTGTCATTTCCTGACTTGTTTATTTTAGCCACTCTGACTGGTGTGGGGTGATATCTCATTGTGGTTTTGATTTGTATTTCCCTGATGCCCAGTGATATGGAGCACTTTTTCATGTGTCTGTTGGCCATCTGTATGTCTTCTTTGCAGAAATGTCTGTTCATGTCCTCTGCCCATTTCTTGATTGGATTCTTTGTTCTTTGGGTGTTGAGTTTGCTCAGTTCTTTATAGATTCTGGACACTAGTCCTTTATCTGAGACTCCACTCCAAAACTTCTAGAACTTATACAGGAATTCAGTAAAGTGTCAGGATATAAAATCAATGCACAGAAATCAGTTGCATTTCTATACACCAACAGCAAGACAGAAGAAAGAGAAATTAAGGAGTCAATCCCATTTACAATTGCACCCAAAACCATAAGACATCTAGGAATAAACCTAACCAAAGAGGCACAGAATCTATACTCAGAAAACTATAAAGTACTCATGAAAGAAATTGGGGAAGACACAAAGAAATGGAAAAATGTTCCATGCTCCTGGATTGGAAGAATAAATATTGTGAAAATGTCTATGCTACCTAAAGCAATCTACACATTTAATGCAATTCCTATCAAAGTACCCTCCATTTTTTTCAAAGAAATGGAACAAATAATTCTAAAATTTATATGGAACCAGAAAAGACCTCAAATAGCCAAAGGGATATTGAAAAAGAAAGCCAACGTTGGTGGCATCACAATTCCGGACTTCAAGCTCTATTACAAAGCTGTCATCATCAAGACACATAGATCAATGGAACAGAATAGAGAGCCCGGAAATAGACCCTCAACTCTATGGTCAACTAATCTTCAACAAAGCAGGAAAGAATGTCCAATGGAAAAAGGACAGCCTCTTCAATAAATGGTGTTGGGAATATTGGACAGCCACATGCAGAAAAATGAAGTTGGACCATTTCCTTACACCACACACAAAAATAGACTCAAAATGGATGATGGACCTCAATGTGAGAAAGGAATCCATCAAAATCCTTGAGGAGAACACAGGCAGCAACCTCTTCGACCTCAGCTGCAGCAACATCTTCCTAGGAACAATGCCAAAGGCAAGGGAAGCAAGGGAAAAATTTTGTTTTGTTTTTGCTTATAGTGTCCATGTTTGTCCTTATTAGAATTTTTCTGCCCTCTGGGGTAGATTGAGATTCTGAGATTGAGTAAACTTTCAGCATTCTTACTGAATTTTTTGCCACATGCTTAAATATTTAATTTCCAAAAATTCACTCTTGTTCTTTGAGCATTACAAATCATAATGCCTCCAATTTTTTGGCAATCTTCCCTCATTTTTTTTTTTTTTTTTTGTGGAGAGTAATATGTTTTAGATTTTCTTTCTTTTTTTTTTTTAAGATTTTATTTATTTATTTGACAGAGCAATCACAAGTAGGTAGAGAGGCAGGAAGAGAGAGAGGTAGAGAGAGAGTAGGAAGCAGGCTCCCTACTGAGCAGAGAGTCTGATGTGGGGCTCAATCCCAGGACCCTGGGATCATGACCCAAGCAGAAGGCAGAGGCGTTAACCCACTGAGCCACCCAGGCACCCCTGTTTTAGATTTTCTGATGCTCCATCAATTTTCTCTGTTTTTTGTATGTATGTGTGTGTGTATACATATTTATCTGTATCTATAGATAGATAGTATCTATAGTATCTATAGATAGATAGATAGATAAATCTTAAGAATTAGCTTTAAGACCTTATTTTCCATGTTCAGTAACTTCCACAATTCTGACTTATTATTTTCTCTGCTTTTATATGTAGTAATAGCTCACTGAAAAATAAAATTCGATGCTTTGTTTTAATGGTTGGGGTTTGCTGACTTCTTATTCCCATTATTTGTTAATCAGTCAGAGGTATGGTGTGTTAATGAGAAACCACTGAACAATTCCTGGTTATTCATTTTTCCTACCAAAAAAATCTTAATCTCCAGTCTTTCAATCTTAAGTGTGGTATCCAAAAAGAGGAAGTTAGATATTGCCAGTTCTCACCTGTCAGTGTGAAAATTTTGACTTAGTGTTCCATTGACTTTATTTCAGTTGTGTCTGATGTTCCAAATTCTAGATTTTCTTATGCTTTATAGAAAATTTCTAGATTTTTTATGTACTTTTTATATATAATAAGCCTCTATTATATACCACTGTGGATACAGGGAAATTACCTCTCTAATAAGGGTTATAGGAAGGAATCTTAAAAGTCATTATACACACACACATTTTCAACCAGATATTCTCTTTTAAGCTCCAGAAATACCGAAGACACAAGGGTTTTTCTATCACCAATTTCTGGGCTTATCTGGATTCTGGGATTCAAATAATTTTTTCTCAACATCATTCTTTTATAGACAAGTAAGTTTCAGTTACCTCTATTCTGTGAAGTTAGCAAAAGTTATCGCCCATACTTTTTATTATTTTCAATTTTTTATTTAAAATCAATTAATCAACATATAGTACATCACTAGTTTCACATGTAGTGTTCAAAACTTTATCAGTTATGTATAACAACAGTGTTCCACACATCACATGCCCTACTTAATGTACATCACACAATTACCCCATCCCCCTGCCCACCTCCTTCCAGCAACCCTCAGTTTGTTTCCTATAGTTAAAAGTCTTTCATGGTTTTTCTCCCACTCTGATGACTTCCCATTCAGTTTTCCCTCCCTTACCCTATGATCCTCTGTGCTGTTTCTTATATTCCACACATGAGTGAAACCATACTAGACTTATTTCACTCAGCATAATACCCTCCAGTTCCATCCATGTCAATGTGAATTGTAAGTATTCATCCTTTCCATTGTAGATATTCCATTGCATATACATACATAAAGAAGATGTCATACGTATATCCATTCATCTGTTGATGGACATCTCAGCTGTTTCCACAGTTTGGTTATTGTGGACATTGCTACTATAAACATTGGGGTTCACGTGCTCCTTCAGTTGACTACATTTGTATCTTTGGGGTAAATACCTAGTAGTACAATTGCTGGGTGGTAGGGTAGCTCTATTTTTAACTACTTGAGCAACCTCCATACCATTTTCTAGAGTAGCTGGACCAGTTTGCATTCCTCCAGCAGTGTAAGAAGGTTCCCTTTTCCCCATATCCTTACTGACATTTGCTGTTTCCTATCTTGTTAATTTTAGCCATTGTGACTTGTGTAAGGTGGTATCTCATTGTGGTTTTGATGTGTATTTCCCTGACAAGTGATGAAGAGCATTATTTCATGTGTCTGTTGGACATTTGTATGTCTTCTTTGCAGAAATGTCTGTTCATGTCCTCTTCCCATTTCTTGATTGGATCCTTTGTTCCTTGGATGTTGAGTTTGATAAGTTCTTTATAGATCTTAGATAATAGACCATTATCTGATATGTCATTTATAAATACCTTCTCCCATTCAGTTTTGTTGACTATTTCTTTTGCTGTGCAAAAGTTCTTTATCTCAATGAAGTCCCAATAGTTCATTTTTGCTTTTGTTTCCCTTGCCTTTGGAGACATGTCTAGTAAGAAGGTGCTGTGGCCAAGGTCGAGGAAGTTGTTGCCTGTTTTTTCTCTAGGATTTTGATGGATTCCTGTCTCATATCCTTTTTCCATTTTCCAGACTTTCAGTGATGTTTCTCATCTGTTTTTGTCTCCTCTCCTATATTCTTTGTCATGTTAGTTTATACATTATTTTATTTTATTATTCCTGGTTCTGGTAATTTTAGAAAACAGAAATAATTATATCTATTAAATCCATCATATACAGCCAAAATCAATACTTTAACATATATTTTTACATTCCTGGTAGTCTTTGTTACTAATTTTTAATTTTATTGCGTTGTACAATGTCCCATTTAGAGGTGATAAGTTTTGACTCTTTATTGTTCCCTCAATTTTCAGTAATCCAGGCACTTAGTAAGAATTTGAAACATCAGAAAACTTTCCATTGTTGACTTCATTCATTTTGTGTTTAAATCACATCTTCTTATGCATTATGACAGTGCTATTCAGAAAATGAGAGTGCATGGATCCTCATAGCTTCAATATGAAAGTTATGCTTTTAAATATCATCTCTGTAGAGTTAATACTCTTACCTTCCTTTGCGAAAACACTCATGGATGATTATTATTAATTCTGAGCCAACAAGTTAAATGTCGAGAAGTGGACATACATTTTCTTTTCCAAACTTGGCACATGGTTCACAATGTTATTTATCCAATGGGAAAAGAGGTTTCAAATTTTGGCAGTCACTATCACTTCCAAATTTCTCTTGTTTGTCAAAATTATCTCTCTTTGCCTGCTTTAACTTTCCTTTCAATGTCTAACTTGTTTATAATTAATTTTTTAATTAGCTTTTTCTCTTAGGTATATTTTGAAAATTCTACTACACAGACAGAAGCAAACTTGTTTACCCAACATTTTACAAGCATTTCCCTGCCTCCATTTTCTAGATATTTAGATGTCAGATTTTGTTGTTAAGTGAATATACTTTTTAAATTATGAAAAATGTATATGTTGTTCTGATTAGCTAAGTGTATCATCACTACATTTACCACCTGTCAGGAATGGGGTTTCTCTGTTCGTTTTGGAATTACTAATTATTTTGACACAAATTGTAGTACTTTTGACATCATCTCAGGATGTGCTCTGTGTGGTTGGTACTACTTTGGTTTATTTGCAGATTGGTTTATTTGGGAGTTTGGAGTTAGGCGAGGGAACCATCACTATCTTGTTATTATACAACCATATTTCTGGAATTCAAAATGTAATAATATTAAAAGTTTTAATATTTATTTTTATTTTAATTTGCTTGTTTATTTTTAATTTATTTTTTATTTGTTTTCAGCATAAAAGTATTCATTGTTTTTGTACCACACCCAGTGCTCCATGCAATCCGTGCCCTCTCTAATACCCACCACCTGGTTCCCCCAACCTCCCACCCCCCCCACCACTTAAAACCCCTCAGATTGTTTTTCAGAGTCCATAGTCTTTCATGGTTCACCTCCCATTCGAATTTCCCCCAACTCCCTTCTCCTAACTCCCCATGTCCACCATGCTATTTGTTATGCTCCACAAATAAGTGAAACCATATGATAATTGACTCTCTCTGCTTAACTTAGTTCACTCAGCATAATCTCCTCCAGTCCCATCCATGTTGCTACAAAAGTTGGGTATTCATCCTTTCTGATGGAGGCATAATACTCCATAGTGTATATGGACCACATCTTCCTTATCATCCGTTGAAGGGATCTTGGTTCTTTCCACAGTTTGGCGGCCATGGCCATTGCTGCTATAAACATTGGGGTACAGATGGCCCTTCTTTTCACTATATCTGTATCTTTGGGGTAAATACCCAGTAGTGCAATTGCAGGGTCATATTGAAGTTCTATTTTTAATTTCTTGAGGAATCTCCACACTGTTCTCCAAAGAGGCTGCACCAACTTGCATTCCCACCAACAGTGTAAGAGGATTCCCCTTTCTCCACATCCCCTCCAACACATGTTGTTTCCTGTCTTGCTAATTTTGGCCATTCTAACGGGTGTAAGGTGATATCTCAATGTGGTTTTAATTTGAATCTCCCTGAGGGCTAGTGATGATGAACATTTTTTCATGTGTCTGATAGCCAAAAGTCTTAATATTTATACCATATATCTTTCTATTTGTGTATCCACATACTTCATGTGATGCTATTTGTATACTAATGTATATCTATGTTTCTATTTTTAAAAAAATACTTTATTTATTTATTTATTTGGCAGACAGAGAGCACAAGTAGGGGGAGCAGTAGGCAGAGGGAGAGGGAGAAGCAGGCTCCCCGCTGAGCAAAGAGCCCAATACAGGGCTCCATGTGGGGCTCAACCCAGGACCCTGGGATCATGACCTAACCTCAAGGCAGATGCTTAACCAACTGAGCCAGGCAGATACCCCCATATACCTAGTTTTTAACATCTGTGTAGTATTTAATAGTAACTACTTGGGAAAAAAAGAAAAGTTTACTCTTAATTGCCTATCTAGAGGTATAATAAAGTTGTTATATATTAATCCAGGAAGCCAAGGAAAAAGACAGCACTTTGTGAGATCTATTATCGGTACTTTTAAGATGAAAAAGACCATTAAAATAAACATCCTAAAACAATCAGTCAAATTTTTAGTAGTAATTGTATTAGCAAGCAAATTTAAACTTTAGGGCTGTTAGTTACTAGGGAAATGCCACAAGTTATATCCAGTGAAAGGAAAACAACAAAAAAAAAGTCTTGACATTTCAATATGAAGTTGACTTCCATAAAAACAAAATTAATGTTAAGGCTTATTAATGTAGAAATTTATATTCAAATTATAAGTAAAGTAGGTGATTAAAATTCCATCAATGCCTCTTCTTTTTTTGCAAAATGTGTAAATATTATCAGTTGGAAGAAATTATTTTATTGACTATGATGTTCCAGAAGTTAATCTGAAAATTTTAAATACTGGTGAAATTGTTGATTTATATTTGAACCCAGTTTTTTTTTTTTTTTGCACCTTCTTTGATTCACAGTTAATTCAAGAATTTTTTCTCAATAAGTATAATTTATTTTCCATGTAATTTTTTTTTGCAATAGATGATTCAGCTTTAATTACTTCCATTCTGTTATGACATAAGATGATATTACAAATGTGCACTCTCTCAGATATGCTTCACTATTTTATGTTATACATTTGCCTTTTAGGTGCTGCTTTTTCTTAATTGAAATAATCAAGGTATTCTAGAAATATGTACTAAATAATGTTGGTGAGCCATACAATGACCACTGGGTCCCCAATGCCTTGAATAGCTTATGTGATGTAGATAGATATAGGTGATATGAGAATAGTGCTAATTCTGAGAAAACTATTTACTTTCAAGAGAAAATGTTATTTGAATATGTAACAAGCAAAGAGTAAAGCTTCTCTTTTATTATCTTCTTCAAAGACAAATTGCTTCCACAGATGTTGATAGAGCTATGTACTGGAGACTTTAAGGAAACATTAAAGTGGCATTATTTTATATTGCTGACAAAATAAGTTTACATATGATCTAGGTGTGTTTTTATCAATGTGTCTTATTTGAATTCTCACTTTAATGGATTAATACTTTGCAACTAGTCTGCTGTATTTATTGTCTCTGAGACCAATCAAGACATTAAAGACACACACGTGCATGCGTGTGCAAACACACACACACACCCCACCTCTGCCCCTGAGTCTCACTGCTTTGTATTTACAATTCAAGACTGTTTTCATTTTTAAACAGTGGATTCCTTTAGGTCAAATTACCCCCTATATCCTTTGTTTCATAGATATTCTTAATCTCTGTGTTATAGTTTTCTTGTGTTGCATAGTATTATTAGTCCCTTAACTTCGATCAAGTAGCAAAATCAAACATCTGCTTTTCTTCATCTGGAAAGATGGGTATTGAAATATTACTTTTCTGGTTTCTAACTTCATTTTAGTACCTAAGAAAATGGTTCTGGTCAGAAAGCCTGATGATCTTGTTGGAAATAATATCTCCCATCTTTCAATCTCTATCAGTTTTTTCTTTGTAACACCATTACACAGTGTTTGAGATATTATAGATTTATTTACCTACTATATTTAGATCTCTCTCACAAACAGACACACATCTGACTATAAGGGCAGTTAAATCAGGGAACTTGTTTTGTTAACTATAATATAATAATATAATAATAATAATATTCCAGCATTTAAAGGAATGTCTGACATGAAATTGATCACAATCAATATTTATTGGAACAAATAAAGCAAAGGATGATCTATTTCTCATTTCACTCTGAAGTCTATTGAAATGGAAGCAAAGATATAAATAAGAAAAATAAATTCACAAAGAAGGGCAATAGAAAAAAGAAACACTTATGACTTTCTGGAAAATAAACAGCATACAAGACAGACTTGATAGATACAATGGAGCACAGAGAGAAACAATCAAAAATAATGCATACCCAAAACAAACAAACATACTGAACACAATGGAGAAGGAAACTACAAATATCAGACCATTTGCTTCTCTTGACTAAAAAAAAAAATCCAAATTGTGAGTGAAAAAAGTAAAAAAAAAAAAGAGTCCGGGGACAAATACTAAGGGAAATGTTAACTCCTAAAAAAAAAACAAGTGTGGGCAGGAGGATTCTGGGCATATGTCCCTAGGCTAAAGAAGTACAGTAGAAGTCACTACTAACAATTAGTTTCTGCCCCCAAAAGTATTGTCACATAAGTATGGAGGATAAAGAAAGAAGCAGTGCAGAGTTCTTGGAAAATTGTTATCTACAAAGATACAGAAGGGCCATGTGTGTTGTAGAGATTCCAAATCTGTCCTTCCACACACGATTAAAATAATAATTAAAAAAAATAGAAAGGAAAGTCACCTCTGTACCTGACAGCAAAAAGATTAAAAAAATTACTTAGTTGTTTAAGCGCCTCATCCAATTAAATGATTCACACAGTACTTTATTTAGTTGGGCATTCATTAAACAACCTTTCCAATGTTCCAATAGCATCTTTGTCATTTGTGCAGTGTCCTAAATCAGTGTGCAAGGATGTCACCTGAAGGAAGCAAATTAATTAAGAGCTTTTAATGAGCATAACAGCCTGTTCATTTCTCTAAGAAAATTTATGGTCTCTTTGAATACAGTGTTAAAGCCAGAACATTTTTTTTTTAAATCATAAAGATACATCTTGCTCTACTTCATTGTTACTCTACCTTTATTCTTGATATTAGTGATTAAAATGTCAAACTTCTGAGAAAGACATTCAAACTTTTCAAAAATACATATTCAATCATCACACAAACCAACATCAAGAACTTTCATCAGTGAAAGCTGAAGTCTGCAGTGAAGGTGGTGTCAGCAAGATAGCAGAATAGGAGGTCTCTTGCTTGTATTTCCCACTCTAAAACAATAAAATGGTAGCCATCTATAGGAAAAAGTGCCTTTGTAGGAGCTTTGGGTTCTAACTAGGAGAATGTGAAATCCCGAGGAATTCAAGAGCAAGTAGGATCTTTTTGAGAAGGCAGGTTGTGACCAGGTGGCTCACTCACTCCCTGACCATGGTCCCATCTACATACCCCAAAATAACTGTGTATACCTATGGACTCAGCTATAACCCTGTTTGGCCTTGGTGCTGTCACCAGCACTGTATACCAAAAGACCTCAGAGGGATCATGCCCACACATGCCTCAGATAATAGACCCATCAACTTTGGTCTTGTTTGTGGATACTTAAGTGGCCTTATCACCAAACTCTATAACCCCTCTTGGCCACAGTCTGGGAGCCTGTGGCAACAAGACCTAGAAACTCCATCCCAATACATTTTGTAACAGCCTTGTAACAGGGATCTAGCCCCTCTGAGCTGAAATCTGTGAACAGTCTTGTTGGTCCAGAGATCTGGTAAGGAGACACTCATGTCTGCCTCCCAGAGATCCTAAAATAGCCATATGTTTGACTCCAGCCCCTCCCAGCTGCAGTCCATGGACAGTCTTGTTGGTACTGGGTCCTGCAGGAAGACAGGCCCATGAGTGTCCCTGGAAACAAGCCAGCCAAACTTGGTCCCATAGCAGGTCCTGAAATGGTCATGTGATTCAACTCCAACACTTCCCAGACATGGTCCATGAGCAATTAGTTCTGCCTACCCAGAGACCTACTAGAATATGGGTGTGTTCCTGTCCCTGGAGATAAGCCTGCCAACCACAGTCCGACTACATATCCTGGTATAGCCCTATAACTTACTCTAACTCTTCCCATACATGGTCAGGGAGCAGTCCTGCCCACTCATTAGCTGTTTAGAGACATGCTCCTCCATGCTCCCAGAGACAGGTCTGCAGACCTCAATCCTGGCTATGGACCTGAAGCAGCAATGCGACTTAGTTTCAGCTCCCCTAAGCCACTGTCTGAGTCCAGTGTTGCCTGCCCTACTAGGATCCACCCAGTGACAGAGCAGGAGCTGGGCACCTGAGATCTATACCCATCTTCACACCCTGTGAGAAAGTCACTGCAAATCCAACTATGGACCTTGAAACAGACTTATCTAAGCACTACATGACTGAACAAGGTCATGAAAGCAGCCCCATCCACCCATGAATCAGACAAGTTCCACACCGATGCAGCTCTTTGGTAACAGGCCTGTCAACAGTGGACCCATTGCAGACCCAGAAGTAGCCACATGGTCTAACTCCAATCCAGCATGACTACAAAGACTGGAAGAAATGTTGGCTTCTCTAAATGTGGAGATATCAATACTAGGCTACATGAATCACAAAAAGTCAGGCAAATATCATGGCACCAAAGAAAACTAATAAAGCTTTATTAACTGACCACAAAGAAATGAAATCTAAAAATTATCTAAATAAGACAAAATAATCACCTTTAAGAAACTCAGTGAAATGCAAGATAATACAGAAAAACAACTAGAGAAATTCAGAGAAACAATGCACAATCAAAATGAGAAGTTTAATAAATAAGGAGAAACCATAAAACAGAACCAAACAGAAATCCTGGAGCAGAAGAAAACAGTGACAGAACTGAAAAATTCAGTGAGGGTCTTCAATAGCAGTCTTGATCATACAGAAGGAACTATGTGAGAACTTGATGATAGATTATTTGAAATTACCAGTTAGAGGAACAAAATTTTTAAAAGAATGAAAAATGAAAAAGAGTGAAGAAAACCTACATGAACTTTGGGACCATCAAGCAAACAAATATTGACATCACGGGAGTCCCAAGAGAAAAAGAAAGGGACAGAAAGTTTATTTAAAGAAATAATAGTTGAAAACTTACTGAATCATGGGCCAGATATGGGAATTATGTAGAGAAAGTTCAAAGGACCCCAAGAAAGATCAGCCCAAAGAAGATTACTCCAAACCATATTATAGTCAAAATATCACAAGTCAAAGGTAAAGAGAGAATTTAGAGGCACCAAGAGAAAACCAACTTGTCACACAAAAAGGAATACCCTCACCCCTTATAAGGCTATCTGATTTTTTTTTTTTTTCCAGAAAGCTCTATAGTCAGGAGAGAGTGGGCTGATACATTTTAAGTGCTAAAAGGAAAACAAAACAAAACAAACAACAACAAAAAAACCCCCCAAAACCTAACAAAATGAATACTATATGAGGAAAATAAACCTTCAGAAATCAAGGTGAGATCAAGAAATTCCCTGACAAATAAAATCTAAGGGAGTCCGTCACCACTAGACCTGTCTTATACGAAATGCTAAAGGGAATTCTTCCAGCTGAAATGAAAGGACACTATGTAGCAAAATGAAAACATATAAAATATAAAACTCACTGGAAAAGTAAGTATATAGTCAAATTCAGAATGCCTTCATACTGCAATGGAGATCCATAAATCTCTATTATAAAAGTTAAAAGGGCTCCTGGGTGGCTTAGTCAGTTTAGTGTCTGCCTTTGGCTCAGGTCATGACCTCAGGGTCCTGGGATTGGATCCTGCATTGGACTTCTTTCTTAGCAGGGAGTCTGCTTCCCCCTCTGCCCTTCACCCCACTTGTGCTCTCTCTCAAATAAATAAAATCTTTAAAAAAAATAAAAGTTAAAAGAAAAGGATTAAAAATAATTATAGATACAATAATTTGTTAATGGATGCACAATATAAAAAGATGTGACGTGTGCCATCAATACCATAAAATGTGGGGAGAAGAGAAGTGAAAGTATAGACATTTTGTATCCAATCAGAGATAAGCTCTTATCAGCTTTAAAAAAGGCTATTATATCTATACAATTTTTCATGTCACCTTGGCAGTAACCGCAATAAAAGGCCAGTAAACACACAAAAGATAAAGAAATTACAGCATACCACTTCCAAAAAATAAATAGCAAAGGAAGATAGCAAGAGAGGAAGAAATAAAAAAAAAGAAATATAGAACAGTCAAAAGCAATTTTTAAAATGACCATTAACTTTGGTGAGTGCTGTGAAGTGTGTAAACCTGGTGATTCACAGACCTGTACCCCTGGGGATAAAAATATATGTTTATAAAAAATAAAAAAATTAAAAAAATGACCATTAACAAAACAGCAGTATCAATAATTAGTTTAACATAGATCGATTAAATTCTCCAATCAAAATACAGAGGGGTGCCTTAGTGACTCAGTGAGTTAAGTGTTAAGGGTTTCAGCTCAGGTCCTGGTCTCAGGGTCATGGTATATAGCCCCAGGTCAGGCTCTAGGTGCTGGGTGTGAGGCCTGCTTAAGATCCTCTTTCCCTCTCTCCCTCTGCCTCCCCACCTCCACCCACCCCCATCCCTGGCCCCAACACATGTGCTACCTCTTTCTCAGTCTCAAAAAAAGAGAGAGAGAGAGACAGACAGAGTGGCTGAATGGAAAACACAAGAATTGACAATATGATAACTACAAAAGAGTCATATTGTCTCTTTCACCTTAAGGACATATATAGGTTGAAAGTAAAGGGATGGGAAAAGATATCTCACACAATAGTCATCAAAAGAGTATAAGAAGCTATGCTTAGATCAGATAAAATAGATTTACAGTCAAGAGTGGTCACAAAAGACAAAGAGTGTCACTGTATAGTGATACAGGGGTGAATTTATCAAGAGGATATATAGCAATTATAAATATATATGCAAACAAAATTGGAGGACCTACTTATTTAAAGTAAGTATTAATAGAATTGAAGAAAGGAATAGAAATACAATAATAGTTGGGGATGTCAGTATTCACTTTCAACATTGGCTAGATCAGACAGAAAATCAATAAGGAAACTGTGAACTTGAAAAACGCTATAAACCAAATGACCCTGAAAAAGTTCTACAGAGCATTCCATCCAATAGGACCAACAAAATACACAAACTTTTCTGGTGCACACAAAACATTCCCCAGATAGATCATGTTTTGGGACACAAATCAAATCTTAAGAAATTGAAAATCACATCAATTAATTTTTCTGACCACAGATTATAGTTTTATGAAACTTGAAATCAATATTGGAAGGAAAATTGTAAAATTCACAAATATGTAGAAATTAAACAACATGCTTCAAAATGACCAATGGACCAAGGAAGAAATCAATAGGGAAATAAAAAAGTATCCTCAACAAGTTATATGTCAACTGACTCTCAATAAACCTTAATAAAAGCAAACAAAAAAATATTATATACTATCAATTGACACTTATAAAAACAAAACAAAATATGTTGTGAGAAAAAGAAAATGGAAATGCAATATACCAATGCCTATGGGATGCAGCAAAAGCAGCTCTAAGAGGAAAGTTTATAGGGATAAATGCCTACATCAAGAAAAAAGAAACATCTCAAATAACTAAGAAATTAGAAGGAACTAAGGAACTAGAAAAAAAAAAATGAACCACACCCAAAGTTAGCAGAAGCAAGGAATAATAAAGACCAGAGTAGAAATAAATGAGAGAGACTAAAATGACAATAGAAAAAAATAAATAAAACTAAGAGTTTTTTTAAAAGATAAAATTGACAAAACTTAAGCTAGACAAAAGAAAAAGAGATCACTCAAAATTACAGTGCTCTTGTCAATCTTTTTAATTTTAGCTGTTCTAATCCATGTGTAATGGGATATCATTGTGGTTTAATTTCCCATTGCCCTAGTGGACTTCGATGGTTGAGCATTTTTAATGTGTTCATTTGTTATTTGTAGATTGATTTTGCAGAACTCAGAACTCTATTCAAACATTTTACCCATTTGGGGATTAGGTTTTTTGTGTTATTATTGAATCATAAAAGTGTCTTATATAATTTGGCCATAAATCCTTTATCATATATATGCATTACAAATATATTCTCCACATCTTTTTCTTAAATGTATTGTTTGAAGAGCACTTTTGTTTTTGGGAAAACCCATTTTGTCAATTTTTTTTTATTTTTTAAGATTTTTTAATTTATCTGTCAGAGAGAGAGAGAGAGAGAGCACAAGCAGGGGGAATGGCAGGCAGAGCAGGCAGAGGGAGAAGCAAGCTCCCCTCTGAGCAAGGAGCCCTATACCTTGCTCAGGCCTCTGGGATCATGACCTGAGCTGAAGGCAGTCTCTTATCTGACTGAGTTACCCAAACATCCCTCAAATTTTGTTCTTTAATTGTTCAGAGATTTTTGTCCTATTTGTGTTAACTGATAAACTTATGTCTATCACAAAGTCACAAAGATTTCCTCATGTTTTCTCATGAAAGATTTGCAATTTTGGCTTTCATTTAGGTCTATTGTCTATTTTTATTTTCCTGTGGAGGGTGGCTGTCATATTTAATTTTGGGGTGGGGGATAAGAATATCCATTTTTCCCCAGCATTATTTGATGAAAGAACATCGTTTTCCAATTTAATTATTAGGTATATGTTTGCTAAAAACAACTGAGTGGATGTTTGTGGACTTGCTTCTGGAGTCTGAATTTTCCTCCAGTAATTTATATGAATATCCAATGTGTCGATGTGAAAAAGTTTTCATTATTTTTGGGAAGAGAAACCAAGAATATCAGATTCACATTTCTTCCATTTCTGTGGATAACTCGTAACTCTTCCATGAACTTCTAAAGAGATTTTTTTCAAAAATTTTTAAAATTGTTTTCTTATATTTACTTAACTATTTTCCCATTGCTGGCCCTCCATTCTTTACGCAGATTCACAATTCCATATATAATTTTTATTTTGCTTAAATAATTTTCTTTAATATTTTTAGAGACAAGTTATATAAGTAATGATTATTCTCAGCTTTTATTTGTCAGAAAAAGACTTTATTTTATTTTCACTTTTGAAAGGTATTTTTCTTGTGTATGGAATTCCAAGTTGACAAGTCTTCGTTTTTCTTTCAGTGACTTAAAGATGTTTTTCATTTTCTCAAACTTGCATATATTATGATAAGTCAGCTATCAATCTTATTCATTTCTTATATATATAATATTTTTATTTTGCACTGCTGTAACTTTTTTTGTGTGTGTGTTACTGGATTTATGCACTTCTATTAAATTGTATTGGTATGATTTTCTTTATGTATATTCTGCTTGGGTTTCATTCAGCTAAGATGTGTTGATCTGTATTTTTAACATATTTGGAAAACATTTGGCCTTTTTTTTTCTTCAAATATTCTTTTACACCCTATTTCTTTATTTTGTGATTCCAATGACACACATTTTATCGATACTGTTCCACATGTCATTGTTCCTCTCCATTTTTTTTTCTGTAATTTCCCCCTTTTTGCTTCATTTTGGGTAGTTCCTATTAGTATGTCTTTAATTGATATTTTGCTAAATGCTAACTTCATTTATTACATCTTTTAATCCCAGGTGTCATATTTTTTAATCTCCAGAACTTTTTTTTAATCTCTTTCTTATCTCTGATTTCTCTCCTCATCATATTTGTGTTTTTTATCCACTTTATAGATTCATTTTAGTAAATTGGCCTACATGAGTATGATGGATGAGAAGTCTGAAATTTGTAGCACACAGATAGCTGGGTACTCAGGCATTGTATCTGTTAGTCTTTTTTTTTTTTTTTAAAGATTTTATTTATTTATTTGACAGAGAGAGATCACAAGTAGGCAGAGAGGCAGGCAGAGAGAGGAGGAAGTAGGCTCCCTGCTGAGCAGAGAGCCCAATGCGGGACTCGATTCCAGGACCCTGAGATCATGACCTGAGCCGAAGGCAGTGGCTTAACCTACTGAGCCACCCAGGCGCCCCTGTATCTGTTAGTCTTAAGGCAGAATTCTTTTCAAGGAACTTCAACCTTTGTTCTTACAGCTTCCAACTTAGTATTAGGAGAGCCACCCACATTATGGAAGGTAGTTTTCCTTTACTTAAAGTCAATTAATTCTAAATGTTAATCACATATATAAAATATTTTCACAGAAATAACTTGATCAGTGTTTGACCAAACAATTAGACACCCTAACTTAGGTAAGTTGGCACACAAAATTAACCATCACAGATACTTTCCCTCTGACCTTTTCCTTCCTGCACTGTTGCCTGGGGATTGCTTCTAGACAGTCATCTGGTGAAATTATAAATCCCACTTTGTGTTTCCCTTCTCTCAGGGATTAGATTCCTGTGTTGTCTATTGTCCATATGTCATAACTTTGATTAGTTTTCTAAGTGTTTAAAATGAATAACTAGATAATTTTTGTTCTTTAAGTTTAGATTTTTCATTGTTAGGCCTGTGAATTTTTCCCAACTTTTAAAAATCCGGATCAATATAGGAGAAACTAGAGATGTAAATATCAATGCAAGCATTATAAATTAGAATACTTGATAAATTCACATATTAAAATGATTCTGTGGAAACTAGGTTATGAATCGTGGGCTTGGAGAATTAAATCTTGTGATTGTTCTAATTTCAAAGATCTTTTCTTGGGGCACCTGGGTGTCACAGTTAGCTAAGCATCTGACTCTTGGTTTCAGCTCAGGTCATGATCTCAAGGTTGTGACATCAAGCCATGCGTCAGGCTCTGTGCTCACCATGGAGTTTGCTTGACATTCTCTCTCCCCCTCCCACTGTCATTCCTGCTCATACTCTTTCTTTCTCTCAATTAAGTAAATATATCTTTTTTAAAAAATCTCTCAAAAAAGGAGAAAGAATGTAAAATTTCTCAATTTTTACCAAAGGATCTCTTTTTGGAATATAAAATTTAATACACTTTAAGTTTGTAGAACAACCATGAACTATTTTCTGTACAAAACCTAAGTATTTCCAAGGAAAAATTAGAGGCTTATATTACATAACTCATTATGTACTTTTTAACACATTTGGCCACTGATCACAAAATCAATGAAAAGTACTGTGCTTTTGTGTGTTTGGAAAGGAAACATACGGTTTTATTGGCAAAAAAAAAAAATCATCATCACATGACATTATTTTTCAATCCATAATTTCACTGACCCACAGTTTGTAAGAGCAGTTACAGATAGATGCATAGTAAATATTTTGCTGTACAGGCAGATTAAACCTCAAGTATACAGAATAGAAAACATAAGAGTGATAAAAAGAAAATAGAATAGAAAGAATAGAAATAGAAAGCATAAGAGAAATAGAAAGCATAAGAGTGATAAATTTTGGCATCAATGAGTTTGATGAATATCTGTGTATTCTTTATCAGTGGAACTACATTACAGTGGGGATAAATTTCCATTTAATTGAAGATTATACTGTGAACCGTTATGTGGATTTAATAGATGTTTGATGTTAATGCTCCTGGAGTATCAAATATGTGTAAAGCAGAAAGAGTGTTAGCCTGTAAATAAAAATGCAATAAAATGCCTACTGAACAGTATTTATTCACAGAAAATAGTTATCATTTCTCCACTTTGTTATTTCAGTGCTGACATTATCTTAGATTATTTTTCTATGAACAAATTGTCTCTCCTATGTTTTGTGCATAGAAAGAAGAAATAGATGAATATTTTAAATTCATTTGGATGCACAACTGATCTGCAGAGAAAAGGTACTCACACTTTTAAAATGAGGAAAAAGATACAGTAAAAAATGACAGCACATAGAGTTTCTTCATCATCTGATAATACTTATAAAGAGTATTTCCATTACTTTAAATAAGTTGCTCAAAGGGCACATCTCAAAAATATACCATCTTTAAAATGCAGATACTTTTTACTATAGCACAAATATTATAATTTTAATAATGAAGATTTCTTATTAAAGCAAACTATTCTGAAAGCCATTTGCTAACCAAATTTATATTTTTATTGATACAAAAAGACATCTTTGTGGCTGAGAAAGATATTAAATATATTTTGGCATATTCCAGGAGATATTCAAATGCCATTAACAAAACATGAAGATACACTATTTTGTGCTGAATAAAATGAGGAAGCAACAGGAATACAATCATGCTACCTTCCAAATTCGGTCAACCTCCTTGCCATGCCTCCACTCCCACCCTAGATATTTAATATGATAGAGTAAAGGACTCATCTTTCAAAGAGCAGAAATCTCTCTTCACTGAGGAATACTCCTTATTTTCTGGTTTTGTGTTTAATCCGAAAATCAAAATCTATCAAAAATATCTTTTACAATGACATAACGTGGAGCTAGGATTATGTGATTATTTTTAAAAAAAGGAATAAGAAAACAAATGGATGTGAAAGTCACCAACAATTCAAACAATTCATGATTATAAACACACATCCCTTTCACTATGTGGAATATTTTTTTCAATATTAGAATCTATGAATAAGGACACAGAATTGGATTTTTATGTGTCCTAATCAATAACTTATAAACTAGTAAACTGCAAAAAAATAAAAGGAGGCAGACTACTACTACTTGAAAAACTCCCAGAAGAGGTCAGTCAGGGAGAGTGGGGAGCTTTCTTTGTCTTACCACTCCCTCACTGGCTTACCATCCTTAGACAATGATGCATATAATTATAAATAGAGAACAATCCATAAAGCCTTACAAAATTTTCAATGTCAATGATAAAGAACTACTCTTTGCCAAGAAGAACCCAATCTTTCCCTTTCTCTGAATAGAATGTTTGAACTCTAAGTAGATGTTTAAAATACCAACATTTTCAGTAATTCTGTGAATTAATTAGAAATAAATTTGGTTTTAAAATGGCAATAACAGGGGTGCTTAGGTGGCTCAGTGGGTCAGTCTTTGCCTTCGGCTCAGGTCATGATCCCAGGGTCCTGGGATCAAGCCCCACATCGGGCTCTCTGCTCAGCAGGGAGACTGCTTACCCCTCTCTCTCTGCCTCCTCTCTGCCTAGTTGTGATCTGTCTGTCAAGTAAATAAATAAATAAAATCTTTTTTTAAAAATGGCAATAACTGATAAAATGGAGTTTAGAAGTTTCAAGATAATTGCTTGTGATAACATCTTCTAAATAAATAATTTTATTTAGTTTGTATATAATGCTATAAAAAGCTTTTTTCTTTCTCTCTTCAGAATGTATTGATCGTTAGTGTACATGCCTAATCAGCCTGAATGTGATGTGCTTAATTATATTTCTCCATGTTTTAATATGATTGTACTTCTTTTGTATGGTGTAAGAATTGTAAGCTTTTTTTTTTTTTAATTTGACAGAGAGAGAGATCACAAGTAGGCGTGGGGGGGGCAGGCTCCCTGCTGAGCAGACAGCCTGATGCGGGGCTCGATCCCAGGACCCTGGGATCATGACCTGAGCCAAAAGCAGAGGCTTTAACCCACTGAGCCACCAAGGTGCCCCAAAACTGTAAGCTTTGACAAATGTTTAAGAGTAGAAACAAAAGTAGTGATCTTTCTATAATAATCCTAGTTGTGATGTGGGATGATTTTTAGCAATGACATTGGCATTTTCTCCTATTCTTTCAAGGTTACAGGCATGATTTAAGTTTTTATGGGTTGTTTTGCCGATCATTTCTATGAGTACATAATGATACTATTTAAATAAGAAAATATGAGTAAATTTGCTAACAGTTCCTATTAAGAAGTGGATTTATGTCATAATTGTTAGATTTGGAGTGCAAGTATAATTTCTAGTTTAGGGTTTTCTGTTTGTTTAAAAACAAATTTATACTCTGCCAAAGATGGAGAAATGATGCTGTATCACAGAATCTCTGTACCAATCCAAGTTAAATAAATAAAATTTTAAAAATAGTAAAATGCTGAAAAAGTACTGGCAGTAAAATGATAGTAATAATTCAAGTTTATGCTATAATGTTTGAAAAATGGTATTCTGAAGATATAAGATATCATTCTTAACACGACCCAATCCCAATATCTGCTTTCAGAAACAACAATGAAAAAATAATTTTTAGAGTAGATTACATTGTTTTTTCTTAAATAGCCACAACCTTACAGAACAATGGAATAAAAGGATGAATAAAGACATGCCATAAAGACTGCCAGCAGAGGAGGAAGTCAATCTGCAAAGGTGACCAGTGAAGTGATTCTGGGTTTTATAGATGTGGACAGTGACATGACATGGTGGGAGGTTATAAGCAGAGAGAATTAGAAGCTGAGCAACAACTTCAAATTATCAATTACAAGTAAAGAGAAAACAATATGCTACTTTCTGTAAGTTGTGACCCATGTAGTGTTTCTACTTTTCTTAATGTTATTTGGGGGAAAACAAATGTAAATAATGATACAAAGGAGAGAATTGATTTAACATAATGATAATGGTGAAATTAGAAAATCAATGAAAAGTTATTTGAAAATATCATGACAATTTCAATTTTAAAATCTATAGAACTTCTTGGAAGAGGACTCTCTCAGAAATTAGAATTAAAGAATACACAGAGAAAAAGTGAGGATGTATATGAAAATTATAAGTTCTACCTAGTCCAACTAAAAGGAGTTGCAGAAAGAGAATGTAAGAAAACAGGTGGCCTGAAGTTAGACAAGAAAATATGTAATAAACACCAAAATTTTTTTCAAAACGATAATCATTAGTAGTCAGACTGATAGCGCCTCCCAAGTACTTGGCTTACTGTGAATGAACATAAAATCTACACCAGATTATCACTGAGAAAATTTAGAATACAAGAAGACAGAGATTCTAAAAGTTGGAGTTAAAAAAAAAAAAACACAAAGAGGAGCATCTGAGTGGCTCAGTTGGTTGAATATCTGACTTTTGGTTTTGGTTCAGGTCATGATCTCAAGGTCATGGAGTCAAGCCCTACGTTGGGCTCCGCACTCAGCACAGAGTCTGCTTACACCACTCCCTCTTGCCCACCCCCCTCAAATAAATAAATAAATAAATATACCATCAGTTAGACTTTATAATCTTCTTCTCATTTACCTACAAAGAAGATAATCATTTATGGTATTCATTTCTTTGAGAATTCTACACCTCTTTGTCTCAGAAAAAGTAAAATGTCAATCATTTTCTGATTTTATATATAAGATTACTTCATGTGTCACTGATAGAAATAAACAGATCAGCATATTTTGGTCTTGACCACTGACAATATCATGTTTTGTTTTGTTTTGTTTTTTTACTTTTTTAGTTTCCAAATGTGATACCACCATTTCTTCAAACTAAAGAAGAACAAGCACCTTTTTTTTTTCTTTCTTTTTTCCTGGACGGGGAGAGGGTGAGATTTGATTTTTATTTTCTGATTGAGAATTTCTGTCAATACTGTTAAATTCCAGGTACACACAGAATGTCATGTTTCTCTTTTACTTCTTAATTGAAAACATGGAGCATTAGGATTGTATGCCTCACTGCCTGCATGTCACCTCTCTGAGAATACTGGAATCACTTAACAGCACTGATCAGGATATTAAATCATCTTGTCAAATGAATGGTGGTCAACTTCAGCATAGGTAATTTCAACAGCCAGCTGTCCATGTGTTTCCAATTCTTTTCTATACATTTCTACAAATGATACTACACACATTATGTACCCAGTTAAGAAGATACCATAACAACATACCCTAGAAAAAGAGGCTAAAATCATTATGCCTTATGGTCTCCGAATCTTAGTAAAACTCGATATGTGGGTAGTGGTCTAAATTTAAACCAGCTCATTAATGCAGACCATTTCCCTTTCCTTCTGATGAACCCAAAGTAGTAGTGACAATCATGCAACAACATGTCTATATCTGTTATTCATATATATCTTCAACATCACTGTATTCACAAGCCTGAGTCTGTCTGTGTCTTAAAGATGACTTGCAACACATAAAACATGAACATCTTTTACGAGAACTAGCAAAAGGGTTATCTAACAATGGAAGCCTACTCTAGAAAACCCACACCTTCATTTTATGGCATCATTTTTGAAAGAAATGTTCCATATTGCCAAGGCTTAACCCAATATATAAAGAAAAACTGAGTTACATTTTAGAAAAATAATCTGGGATAGATTACCTACTTTTAATGCAAACATATTCCCTCTACATACTGAAATCACAAATTATAAGATTATTACATAGGACCCTTAAATAATAAGTTTAATCAGTGAAATTGCTTTTAATATTAAATAGCTATCTATGTAAAGTGAAATATAGCCAACTAAACTCTACTTTCCATCTTTAATTTCCACAATTTTTTGACTTACATAAGATAGAAGGAAAATACAAAGATCTCTAAAGTCCAAATAAGAGGTGTGAGGAGCCAAAATTCCCCATCAGAAGTGTCAAAGCATATTAGGGATTTCTGCTGGGTACACAAGGGAAAACTTGAGTTTGCCATGCCAAGTGCAGTTGAATTGGTATGGGTATATTTTTATATTTAATTACCCATTTACATGATATACAGTGCAGTTGGGTAAATTGTACTCTAGACAATACAAAAACATATGATTGTCAATTCACTCCTCAAGACTTAGTTGTCTTTACTATACACTTTTTCCCCCAGACTCCATTTATGTCATTTCCGTTTGACTCTGTTTTCACACTGCAATCTGGATATGATACAGGATTTCGACATCCAGTGGTCTTAGTACTTTCTGAGAAAATATTCCATAATGCTGACATAGCCAAGGCCACCGATGTTATAGTAAACATGACTAGAAAACTGTCAAGAATCTGCATGAATGTTAGATCCCCAAAACTTATTCATCTAATAACTGAAAATTTGTATCCTTTTACCAACACCTTCCCATTTTCGTCACTTCTCCCCTCCCCTAAATTTCTAGCAACCACTATTTTACTCTCTACTTTGAGTTTGACTCTTTTAAATTCCACATGTAAGCGAGATCATACGATATTTGTTTTTCTGACTTACTTCACTTACTATAATGTCCTCCAGGTCCATCCATAATCATTGAGAAACATAGTTTAATAAAAGGAAGAATTTTCAAATCTTGTTTGACTAGAATCCCATGTTCTCTGAACACTTTCTTCTCTCCTTTGTCCTTTTTCATTAAATACACTATTAGTTGTTAAATCCCAGAAGCTGATAATCATCCATAGCCTGGTAAATCAGAAAATCTTATATTTTACTCTTTTTTTAATTGATTTATTTATGTACTTGAGAAAGAGCACGTATGAGGAGCATGAGGAACGAGACAAAGGCAGAGAGAAAGAATGTCAATCAGATTCCCCACTGAAATCAGAACCAGACATGGAGCTTGATCCATGAGATCATGGATCCAGGATCCATGAGATTATGACCTGAGCCTCAAATTAAGAGCTGGCCTCTCAACTGACTGGCCACCTAGGTGCCCAATTCCTTCAAGACACACCTAAAATTCTTCCATTTCCTCCTGCCTACACATCTGCCTTGCCTAAAATTTCTAGAGGTGATTGTCCTAAAATTTCCAACTAGTTTCTCTCTTATTTGCCTTATTTAAAAGCCACATGGATGTCCTTATTTCTTAAACATGTTTAACTTTGTAAACTGCCAAAATATTTCCAAACTAGCTGTCCCATTTTGCTTTCCACCAGCAGTGTGTGAGAATTCCAACTGTTCTTCAACCTTGCTAGCATTTGATTTTGCCAGATTTTTGCTTGTGTGTTTGTTTTAATCCATTCTAATCTGTATATTATAATATTTCATGTGGTTTCAATTTGCATTTCCCTAATGATCAAAGATGTTGAGTATCCTAAATGTGTTAAATTGTCATCTATGTATCTTCTGTTCAAATCTGTAGCCCATTTCATTATTTTGCTTTGTTGTTATTGTTTGTTTTGTTATACAGTTGTGTGTTTCATGTATTCTAAATACATGTCTTTTTATCAAATATGTGTTTCACAAATATTCTCTCCAGTGTTTACCTTATCTCTTCAATTTCATAACAGCATCTTTCTTCTTTTTTTAATTTTATTTATTTTTTTTGACAGAGAGAGATCACAAGTAGGCAGAGAGGCAGGCAGAAAGAGAAGGGGAAGCAGGCTCCCCACTGAGCAGAGAGCCCGACGTGGGGCCCAATCCTAGGACCTTGAGACCATGACCTGAGCTGAAGGCAGAGGCTTTTACCCTCTGAGACACCCAGGCACCCCAACAGTATCTTTCAAACAGCAGAAATTTATAATTGATGACTCTGTGTGTGTATGTGTGTGTGTATACATATGTATGATATATATGCATACATATATACAGATATACATATCATATATATATACACATCATGTGTATTTTTTCTCTCTATCTCTCTCTCTATATATACATGATTACTCATGAGAGTTGTACTCTCTCTGTACATACGTATATGTACACAGAGAGAATCTCTGCTATTTCGAGGTCACAAAGATTTTCTCTAATTTCACTTTGAGGCAGTGGGATCACCCTCCTTCATCTTACTTTACTTAGATTTCATCACAGTGTTGACTAGGGCTCAGAAATAATACTGTATACCACAATAATCAGTAGCAGGGTCATATGATTCAGACACCAGAGCTTCCTAATTGGTTTATGGATATCAGACTGATACCCCTTCGGATAGCATAAGTTCCTTGCACTTCTTGGGGGGGTATATATATATATATGAAAACATCCCATTCCAGAACTGGGGTTGGGGTTAGGGATAATAGAATTACTCCTGATAATCTGGTCTGAGTACTTGAGACATAATTAACTCAAAAAATTATTGTATTATAGGACTTGTACTTTGAGCACTATTGTACAGTTCATAGTTACTATATCCATGATTAACAAGAATGGGGAAAACCTGAAATAGTCACTGCATAGGGAAATATTCATGAAATGGAGCTATTGCTATGATACTCCTATTTATAATGGCAGGTTGATTTAAAAGAACAAATCTATGAAATCAAGCTGTTTTACTGAGCATTTTACAGGTGTTACTCTGATAATCATATCACTGACCAAAACTGTAGCATCTACCTCACTCATAGTTTATTTAAACTTTCCATTTTCACAAAAAGGCCAAGACTAGTGAAGTTTAGGGGAAAACTAAAATAATAATAAAGTGTGACTGATTCATATACCTACATTAGCCTTCTCAAACACACTTTCCTTTATAACATTGATTCTCATTATACTATGTCCCTAATTACAACTTTCTAGAACTTTATAAAAATAAAATTCTGAACATTTGAAATACAATTCTTTGTCAACCATCATAATTTGTTCCCACATTTAAGATGAATTCTTTGCTCTGTGAATCTAAGTAAGTATCATATTTCTGTTGAGTATTGTAAAGAATCGTATACAGACTCAAATAGTTAACAAATGTAGGGATCATTAAGCCTCATGTAAGCAATGAATTTTGCTATGCTTGGTAGTCTCAGACCTTTATTTCTCAGTCACCCTCACTGCAATTCTCTATATTACTGATAAAAAAGAATAACAAAAGATAAAACCGTGACATTACAGGAAAATTTCCAATGAAGTGTGTCTTTATTACAGAAGTTTAAGGCTTATTTTCAATCAAGTTCTTTTACTATCTTTCACGACTATTCATGGACAATAAACGGAACATTTCAGAACATTGCATTAATATTTATGAGCTTTTCACATGGCTAGTTACTAACTAAAGTATTTCAATTTGTTAACAAGAAAAGATCCAGCTAAGAATTATGTACTGGTCATTCAATTTTAGCAAAATGGAATAAATCAATGTCTTAGAAGTGAATGATGTACTCAAATCACAGTGTCTCTGCTCATTTGGTTGCAGAACTGCAAAGATTATCTACATCCCAACGATGCATGGCTCTGTATATGTTGTATCCACCTTCAGATATTGATCCATTTCCCTTTCTTCACCTCTAAATTCCCACACCTTAATATTCTGTTGCCCTAAAGCTATTCTCCTTTTTCAGAGCATTTATCAGTGCCGTCCATCCCTGGGAAAATCCTCATGGCTCTCTTGCTGCCACTGTAATAAGTTATTCCTCTCCGATTATGGCTAGAAATTATTGATTATACACATCAGTATTATCTATGTTGTGAATTATCTCAGTAAAATTTAATCCCAAGAGAATATTGTGCTTGATTCTGTAACTTAGCTTTCGTACAGTGATTGCAAATCTATTTTAAAGTAAAAGAATAAATCTATGAAATAGAATAAACAATAAATAAACAACAAATAGTTTTAAAACTATTAAAACAGCTGTCGGGATAAAAATATATGTTTATAAAAAATACAAAATTAAATAAATAAATAAATAAATAAATAAAAATAAAAGAATAAAAAATAAAAAAAAATAAAAAAAAAAAACAGCTGTCAGCTTCAAAAATAAATGCATCTATTGAATGGGAATTTTGTTGGTCATGG
The DNA here is from genome assembly GCF_022355385.1 of Mustela nigripes. Taxonomy (NCBI): domain Eukaryota; kingdom Metazoa; phylum Chordata; class Mammalia; order Carnivora; family Mustelidae; genus Mustela; species Mustela nigripes. The sequence goes on along the minus strand of NC_081563.1, from coordinate 46,478,664 downwards.
CCTTAAATGACTTTTAACATAAAGACTTTACATTTCATGATGATTTATCATTATGAATGATACAGATGTCATCCTAACATTATCTCTTTTGTTAAGTGAATTGTAGCATACATAAAGGCATTTTTAGTTCATTAAAACTGAATCTCCTTTTTGCAATAACCCATGTAATAACTATATCAGACAATTTCACCAATGGATACTAAGAGTAATGAGCAAACGTTGGAAAATGATATTCACACCAGATTAAAGCATCACTGCACAGATTACATCTTAATTATAAAGAAGAAATGTGTATTTACAATGGAGACATTTGGTGGCACAATCTTAACTAAGTGGTCAAGTTTGGCATTGCTTTTGTAATGTAATGCAGTGAAAGGAGCACATCATTTCTGTAGTACTTTTGCTGGGAATTATTGTCCTCAATTTAATCAAGTGGAAACAGCTGAATCCCAAGCTGTATGTTCTGAAAACAAAAACAAACAAACAAACAAAATGGTCTGAACTTTTCAAAAGATGTGAAGCATTAAGTTTTGGTTGTTTTTTGTTTTGTTTTGTTTTGTTTTGTTTTTAGTTTGAGAGATAAGACATAATACCAAATGCACTGTGTGAACATTAAGTGGATCCTGGATTAAATAAAGAAAACCACGAAAGATATTTTGAGGTTCTTTAGCAAAATGTGATTGTGAGCCATGTTTTAGATGACAGTTTGAAATAATACTGATTTTCTTAGATGCTTCATGGTGATACGCTCTTGTAGAAGAATGTCATTGTTGAGGGGAGCATTTCGAGATGGGCTGTCATACCTTCAGAATTTTTGTATACTAAACTAGTGAAAAAGAGTAGATGCAGATAGATAGACATCAATATAGATATAAACATAAGTACAGATAGATATGGAAAGGATGGCAAAATGTGAAAAGTTAGTAAATCTGGAGGTAGGGTTTTGGGTAGTTACTGTACTATTCTTTCAACTTCACTGTGAATTTGAAAATTTTCAAAGTTGTTCAATTACTAAAGAAAAAACTTCATCAATAATTAAATTACCCTTTTAAGAAATTCTTATTTTACATATTCTGTATATCAGATAAAATACTGATTATAAAGTACTGAGAATGATTAGGACACAATTACCACTCAAGGAGTAAGGCTTTGAGGGAATGGAATTTATTTTGTGGAGAACATTTTGAGCTAGAGAAGCAACCAATCACTAGTGTGGTCTGAGATTAAGAGAAGAAAAGAAAAATTATACAGCATAAAATACAACAAATAATAATAAAAATCAAAAGATAAGAAACTATAAAAATATTTGTCATTTCTACTTAATTTTGTAGATTTTATTTTTTTGTCAGAAAAAGAGAGAGAGACAGCACAAGTAGGGGCAGCGGCAGGCAGAGGGAGAAGTGGGCTCCCCACTGAGCAAGGAGCGATATGGGACTCAATCCCCCAGATCCTGGGATCATGACCTGAACCAAAGGCTGATGCTTGACAAACTGAGCCACCCAAGTGTCCCAATTTCTACCTAATTTTAACAATCTAGACAATGGAGAAGAAAAAAATAACTTACTTAAACACACTCAAAATAAGAACAAAAGACCAACATACAATGAGATGTCTCTCAAATTAGCAGACATCAATACTATCACACTGAATGCAAAGGTGTGAGGGCATAAAAAATCTTATTATTAGTGAGATTATAAAATATCAAAACATTTACAAAACAATTTGGCAAACAACTCAATGCTCTTTAACTCAGCAACTCCACTTCTAGGGGTTGATATTACAGAGGCATTCACAAATGTATCATTTTAATACATTCATAAATATGTAAAATATCTTACATATAGAGATACTATCTCAGCATTGTTTGTAGTATCAAAAGATTGGAAATTACTTCAATGTCTCCCAGTAGGAGACTAGTTAAATGAGTTCTGGTGTATTCATTTAAAGGGATATTATGCTGTTATTCAAATGTATTGATTTGTTGATATGGAACAAATCTGAAAAATATAAATGAATTTTAAAAAGCAAGTGCAAGAGTACATTGTAATTTGTGCTGTTATAATCAAAAGTATATATAAACATGGATACAGACATGCCCATGCACGTATACACACATCAGGATTTATTATGTAAACATACTGTGTGCCTTTCAAGATACTTAATTAAGAATTTAGCAACAGTAGTTGCTCTGAAAAGATACTGGATCATTCAGGAACAGGGATAGGAGAGAAGCATTTTCCACTGGATCTTTTATAACAAATAAAATGAACACATGTAAAAGGCAAATATAAACATTCAGAAAACACTTGTAACAAAGATTCTCCGAAAATTTAAAATAATTTACATCAAAAAAGCAAGTAGAAATCAAAAAAGAAAACGCATGCCCATCAAAGACTAAAGAAAAAGCGCAACTCTGATAGTAAGAAAACAAAATAGTCACTAAATAAGTAAAAACAGATTATATTCCTTATAATTTAAAAAAATCTGCACACTTACCCTTCCTCTTCATTTCTTTTTTTATCTGATTCTTTTTCATGTTTGAAAAATGATCATTCTTTATCATGATATAAAATTCTATGATCCTGAGCTACATCTTCAGGTCACATTTTGAAAAAAATCCTTAGGTGTTTTTTTTTTTGTTTTTTTTTTTTGGTACGTTGTTGTTTCAGGTTAAAACATAAAGGGACTTTAAAAATCTTAAAAAAAAAAAAACCAGAAACTGTACACTTTCCAAAAGTGCTTTCTATTTCCTTATGTAGCCTCAAAAGATATTCACTTCCAGTGAGTCTTCAAAGTGGTTCCAATCTTTTCAGTTATAGTTATTTTTTCCATTTCCCAGTTTAGAAGCCTCTGCACCTGTTTTGTTTGTTGTGCTTGCTCTCCCTTTGAGACACCCAGGATAGATGTGCCTGTGGGACAGAAGCACTAATCCATGGCTGCATCATGTCCTGTCTGCACCCTAAGGTGCTAATAGTCATTGCAGTTTTAGGGTCGACTTTTGATTGTCTTTCTTCCTAAATCCCAACATTCATAATTAGGGGGGCATTTCCATGAGACTCACTGAAGAAAAGGTGTGTTATACTCATGTATACAGAAAGTCTTCCACTTCTTTCCCAGCAATTATTGATTCATATATCAGAGAGAGATGCTAAATTGTTCAGCTTCTATACAAATAATCTTCAGAATTCTGACTGTCCTGGCAGTTTTCAGCATAGCATTCCTTTCTTTGTTGTATTTTATTTTTCAAGTGTGTCCTGTCATAATTGCTTACTTGCTTTTGCTGATGTTTCTAACATATCTTCAAATATGTCAGAAACAGAAAATACCTTCACTTTGTGCTTTTTGATTGGTGTTATTATTATTTTTTTCTACCCTACCTCCTATTTACTTGAATGATGTTCAAATCTCAGATCTGCAGCTGGATGGCAGGTTGATATACATGGTTCTTATTCTCATCCTGTGGCTTTCATCCAGCTTCTGAGATGGTCCAAGATAGATTCTTTTTTTTTTTTTTTTTTTTTTTTTTTTTTTACAGAGAGAGGGAACACAAGCAGGGAGAGTGGGAGAGGGAGAAGCAGGCCTCCCACCTAGCAGGGAGCCCGATGTGGGCCTCAATCCCAGGACCCTGGGATCATGACCTGAGCTGAAGGCAGCTGCTTAATGACTGAGCCACCCAGTCGCCCCCAAGATAGATTCTTATCTGAGCCCCATCATTGGGCTCTCTGACACTTTCAGCAGATGGTACATGAAAAAACATTGGTGCTAGGATGTCATGGTCACTATGTCTCTCTCTTCCTCTGCCCCTACTATGGCTTTTTTCTTTTAGGATTCAAGCTTCCCACTTATTCTCAGTCACTCACATCCCTCCAAAATATTTTCTAGAATGTGGATAAAAGGATAAATATTGAGAAAAGGAACAAAGCAGAATCTGTGGAGCAGAATCATAGTTCTCAGCCATCACTGCATATTGGTATGACCAAGGTAGCTGGTTAGTGAGTATTCCTTCCAGGTATTTGATTTTGTAGGCCTGGAGAGCATACAAGAAGTTTGCATTTTTAACAAAAACCTCAGGAGATTCATTCAAACTGACCATTGACCACAATTTGAAAAATATTGCATTTGAGTGTTAGCTGCTAATTTATGAGCCTAGAGGCAAGCAATAAAGACTCACAGGTAATAATGCATACATAACATTTAAACAAGCCCATTTTATATCTTGGTAAAAATATACAACTAGGCCATAAATGCTGAGTTTTAAACTTAAAAAAAAAAAAGCATTTTATACTCATTATCAACTGTATATATATTTTTTCTTTTAAGTATTTTCATGTTTGATCTAAACTTCAATTTATTTATTTATTTATTTTAAAAGATTTTATTTATTTATTTGACAGACAGATCACAAGTAGGCAGAGAGGCAGGCAGAGACAGAGGAGGAAGCAGGCTCTCTCTGCTTGGCAGAGAGCCTGATGTGGGCTTGATCCCAGGACCCTGGGATCATGACCTGAGCCGAAGGCAGAGACTCTAACCCACTGAGCCATCAGGTGCCCCTAAACATTTTAAAACAAAGGTTTCCATTTGGTAGGGAAAGAGTTGGGATTGTCTTATGAGTCTTAGTCTTCCGGATTTTTGAAGTACATTAAGAGGAAATGGTGAGAGTCTGAATTAGGGCTGGTATGCACACTGTGTTTATGGGGGAAAAAAAAGTCCCATAATATACCAAGTGTGCTCTTAGCTGTCCTAGAAAAGGAAAATGTTTATATCACATTTGACCATAAAGACACTGATGTCATTCACATGAATAAAAGAAAATTTGGATTTTTTAAATTATGTTGGCATCAGAAAAAAGGAAAATGATTTGTAAGCACCTACAGATATATAAAAGAAACTCGAATCCACAGGCTAAGGTATAAACCACAGAGTGAAAAATCATTACAACTAATGTACATTGTGCAAGAGATTACTGAGCCAACACAGAATACAGCATAGCAACAAACAGTACATTCCCAAGCAAGAGGAGAAATGGGAGCAACTATCTTTCAACCTTACTGTTACCATGTGACATAGGAAAATGCATGTTTGCCTTTTTCAGCTCTGGCTAGGTGGTTTAGGTGACAAAACAGTATCTTTCAGGCAATCTGAGTTCTTTAAGAAAATGCAGAAAGTAAACAGTTCAAATTATAAAGTTATTTATTTTTTAAAAATAGGCTGTTTTGAAGAAAAGTCAAGGGCTTAAAAGGTTTTATTATGATGAGATAGCAATGATTATGTGCATAAGATAAACACATTTATTAAATCACATGTGCCAATGAAGGTTGTGAAGTAGCACAAGGCTGCTCTTATTAAAGGTAATGAGGTGTAGTCATTTGAAAATATGTCCTACTTCTAAATGCCTATAAAATGCAAACTAGACTAATTCTGCTGAGTTATGTTAATAACTAGTGAAAAGCATCTTATTCTGAAGTACTTCAAAAACAAATTATTCAAAGTGTCTACCAGGTGTTGTGGAAGGCAGGAACAGAGGAAGTTTGGTTTTGGGTTTTTTCCAAGTCACCTTTAGGAGTACTCCAGAGCTTCTGAAAGTGACTTATCAGTACACATTTGAATATTTTAATTATGCACTTCAAAAAATACTTCAGAGTCATTTGACTAAAAGTACAATTTGTGTGTTACATTTTACTACTTAAATCAACTATGAAATAGCATTTTAAATTAAAATCCAATACACTTTGCATTCACTCTGTTGAAGAAAATTGAAGCTAATTATAACTCTCAAATTAAGCAAGACTAGGGGAGAAAACAATGAAATTTTTACAATATTACACATTATTACATGTGAAAATAATTACACTCTTTACTCAAAAACTGTCAAATATTCAAAAGAAAAGGTGGTAGGTAGAATGGTGTTAGAAATACATCTTTTGAGTATTTTGTGGGATAAACCTGCAAGGATTATACATGCAACTCAATTGTTAATTACTCTCTTTTCAAAGGTTATGTTCCTCTAGCATCCTTGAAAATAGGAATTGATTTTCCATGTGGCTCCTTCTTAGCCCATGAATAAGAGTACATTTCTGACATTCAAAACTGGGCTCCCAGTTAGTGGCTTCCAGAATTTAGGGATTTTATCTACACTTGTGATCAAGTTGCTTTCATAATTTTAACTCCATGAGTAAAGTCGTGCAAAGAGACTGCACTTTCCTATATTGTCTTGTCTCTTGATTTCACTTACCTCTACCATTCAACAACCATTGTTTTTCTTTTTTTTTTTTTTAAGATTTTATTTATTTATTTGACAGACAGAGATCACAAGTAGGCGGAGAGACAGGCAGAGAGAGACGGGAGGAAGCAGGCTTCCTGCTGAGCAGAGAGCCCCATGCGGGGCTCAATGCCAGGACCCTGAGATCATGACCTGAGCTGAAGGCAGAGGCTAAACCCACTGAACCACCCAGGTGCCCCAACAACCATTGTTTATAACAGATTTTGTAGGTACTGCTGGGTTGTCAACTTCATTAGATAACACCAAATAATTTTCCAAAAGTACTATATGAATTTATACTTCCACCCAGTAATGTTTAAGATTTTTCCCATTCATTGCTTCCTTGCTAACATTTCATGTTTTCAATATTAAAATTTGTGAGTGGAGTGGGAGTACAGTATATTTTATTGGATTATTATAGCTTAATGTCCCTTAATATTATTGATGCATCTTTTATTACTCCTGCCAATTATTCAAATTTAATCATTAATTTTTTTCATTGGAAGTCTTATATTTTGGATACAGATCCTTTAGTGATTTACTATTACACACACACACACACACAATAGGAAGGAACTTCCCATTAAATCAAAAGGATTAAAAAGTCAGGAAATTCTGCCATTCCCAACATGAATAGACCTGAGGACATTATGCGAAGTGAAGTGAGCCAGGCAAGACAAATCCAGTGTGTTCTCACTTCTATGTGAAATCTAAAATCATAAACTCATAGACGCAGAGACTAGATTAGTAGTTGCCAAGTGCTGGGGAAAGGAGAAAATGGGAAGGTGAGGGTCACATGGCACTATGTTTCAGTTATACATGATAAATAAGTCCAGAAGCCTTACTATACATCTTTTAATTCTCTAAAGGTTTCTTTCATAAAACAGAAGTTCTTATTCTAACAGCCATCAAATTTATCAATGATTTCCTATATTGCTTTTGTGTTTGTTTTATTTTTAAAAAACTTTTCTCTATTTCACAATTACTTACACATTTCTAAGACATTACTCTAGTGATTTTTGAAAAATATGGATTTTACCGTACATATTTAAGTTCTGTCCACTTAGAATTAACTTTGTATTGTGCAGCAATTTTCCATTTGGCGACAGACTACCCTCTTCTCATTGTTTTCCAATGGCACTGCTGCCTCAGAGGACTTTTCAACCTGTGTTTTGAAGCTCTATATTCTGTATATGTCTATCTCTGATTCAGTGCCACCATATCTTAATTAACATAGTTTCAAAATCATTTTTCCTGATAGTCTTTTACAAATAAAAGTTGGATAATACATCAAAACCCCCAAATAATTTCCTTTTACATTTTGATTTATAGTTCATCAAATCTATAGAAAAAAAATTGTACCATATAAGTATTTTTATTATACCAACTCTCTTTATGACAATAATATAACGCTCTGTAATTAAGTATTATTTTAAAATTTCCTAATATTTTTTTATAATTTTCTTCATTAAGGAATTCAGTACATAACATAAGAAACAACAGGTGATGGTGAGAATGTGGAGAAAGGAGAACCCTTATAATCCTCATGCACTATTGGTAGGAATGCAAATTTGTGCAGCCACTGTGGAAAACAGTATGGAGGTTCCTCAAAAACTTAAAAATATAACTATCTTATATTTCAGCAATTGTACTATAGGGTATTTACCCAAAATACAAAAATACTAATTCAAAGGGATATTTGCACCCTGATATTTATAGCAGCATTATCTACAATAGCTATATTCATCGAAACAGACCAAGTGTCCGTCAAAGATGAATGGATAAAGATGTGGCAGATGATAGATAGATAGATAGATAGATAGATAGACAGATAGATAGATAGATATAGACCGATCTTGGGATCCAGCCCCTCATTGTATTTGGCTTCCTGCTCTCCCTCTACCCCTCCCCTGGCTCATGCTCTCTTAGTGCCTAAAATAAATAAATAACATTTAAAAATTAAACAAATATTTGATATTTTAATGAAACCAGGGAGGGAGACAAACCATAAGAGACTTTTAATCTCAGGAAACTGAGGGCTGCTGGAGGGGAAGGGGGTGGAAGGGATGGGGTGGCTGGGTGATGGACACTGGGGAGGGTAAGTGCTATGGTGAGAGCTGTGAATTGTGTAAGACTGATGAACCATAGACTTATACTCCTGAAACAAATAATACATTATATGTTAATTTAAAAAATTTTGATATCTTGGGAGAAAGAATTTCCTGCTCCTTCCAGTATGCCTTGGCTATTTTGGCATGCTTTGTTTTGCATCTGAATTTTGAAAACCCTAGTGGATTGTTGATGAAAATTATTTTATATTTATAGATAAAGTTGGAGAGAGAAGGAACACCTGGCTCTCTCTTATCCATCCCTTTTCTTTGCTTGATTTCCCATTTTTCCCCTTTTCTTGCCATTTATTGTATTAATAAACTTTAAGCTTGAGGGGGCGCTCTCTATATATTTAGAAATTAATTTTCTTATAATTCTTACTCTCAATAACCATGATACATCTTCCCATGAATTAAGATACTTTTATTTACATTCTTCAAAGAACTCTTGAATATCCTTTACTAAATTTCCTCATGTAATTTAGATCTTCTGGCTGTTATAGATTATATACTTTTTAAATTATATCTTTTTAAAATTTAATTAATGCTTGTATATAATAACTTTATTGATTTTTATGTTTCTTTCTTTTCCAAAATCTTGATGAATTAAGTTACTAATTTCAATAGTCTCTACAGATTATTTTGGATTTTCTGCATACATAATTGCAAATAAATCTGCAAATGATTCCAATTTTGTTCCTTTTCTTACTTAATTAACAAAGGCCGCAGGGTGCCTGGGTGGCTCAGTGGGTGAAAGCCTCTGTCCTCAACTCAGATCATGATCCCAGGGTCCTGGGATCGGCCCCCATGTTGGGCTCTCTGCTCAGCGGGGAGCCTGCTTCTTCCTCTCTCTCTGCCTGCCTCTCTGCCTACTTGTGATCTCTGTCTGTCAAATAAATAAATAAAATCTTAAAAAAAAAAGGCCAAAGTACAATTTTGAAAAATGTGATAAGGAAGCATTGTTAGTAGAAATGCGTAAATTGTTTGATGTTTCTTATGTGTATAAATAATTAACAAGTTGATAGAGTACTCTTCAACTTCCAATTTACAAAAAAAAAAATCTTTTCAATCATGAAAGAATTTAATTTTTCTTGCATTTTCACACCTTTTAAGATGGTTTACTTCTTTAAACTATAAATATAGTAGATTATACAAGCACATGTTCTATCTTAAACCCTGCCTGGTCATGATGTATTATTATTTTAAATTTAATCTACCAAGTATTTTATTAGGGTTATTTGTATCAGCATGTATCAAACATCCTTAGATCCAAAACAAACTACGTTTTCACAATAGTAAAACAGTATAGAATCAAGGGCATGTGCCCCAGTAAAGCCCATAACCCTTCAAACCATTTCTGGATGCACAGGATCCATGAATGGCCTTCTGCAATGGTCTTGCCCCTGCTACCAGGAATGAGAGAGCCTCTTCCCATGTCTTTCCTGCTGAGGCTGAACTACAATGTAGGCATATATTCTTCCCTGGATCAGAGACATCTGTAAGAGACAACTGTTTTGAGAGGATGTAGACAGTTTGGCGTGCAAGCTTGGATGTTATCAACAGTACATAAGAAGCCACTTAGTGCAGTATGGAAATACTGGCAGAAGAACAAGGGACAAATCATGAGCCAGGAACAGGATTTCTCTCCTTGGGATAGCATATCTATACCTGGAATTCAAATGAATCACTGAATTCTAAATTTCAATATGGCCGCATCCAGATCCTTATATGGGTATGTTTATCAAGGAAGGAACAAAGACTACATACTATTTTAGTTTTAATTTTGTTTTGCAGTCTTCAAATACCTATCTCTCTATCTATCTATCACGTTCACTTGCATTTGTACGCTGGCTTGGAGCTCCACAAATGTGAAGGAAGGCCAAACATTAATATTTGAACTTTTCTTCTAGTTTTCTTTTATTAAACTGTCTTTATTCATTTTTAAAATCAATATTACACTATTTTCATAAAATAGGTAGTTTTCCCTTTTATAATACACAGATACAATTCAAACAAAAGTCATTAACTTTCTAAAATTTATGGGAAAACTTGCTATAAATAATCAAGGTCTGTTATTTTTGATCAGGATAGTTTTGCTCACTAATCCAATAATTTGATTTTTATTGGTTGTTTTAAAAATTGTACTTTGTGGTATTATCTTTTCAAATGTTCAGGCATGCATTTTTAATTATAATTTGATATTTACTTTAATTGAACAAGTTTATAGCTCCACAATTGTATGCTTTTAATATATTTCAGACTCTACTATTGAGCTTCTAATATCAATGCCTTTTGTGTTTATTCCCTGTTTGTTTTTTTTATATTGCACTCTGTATAGGACTAAGAAAGGTTTTTTTTTTATCCATTATCTGTTTAGAAATTAAAGAATGCATTTACTTTCTCTTACAATTTAACCACAAATTTTGAAAATGCTTACTTATGTTTTTTTCAAACATTCTAAGTTTACTCAACATCTCTGTCCTCTTACCGAATGAACCAAATTAACTTACCAACTTCTTTGACAATTGCTCTTCTTTCTTAACTACTATGCCTTTCATGTTATTAAAAGCAAAAATAGTGATTTTGTTTTTACAAGAAGAAAATAATAAGTCTCAGATTCAATACCAAATCGGATTTAATAACCTATTTCTTTGCAGTTATGTAGCTCATTATGGCTTCTTTCTTCCCACCACTTTCTCTTTGGTTCTCTTCTCACTCTTGACATTTCTGCTGACACCATTTGGAGTCATTGCTGAGAGTGATACAATTTTGAATTGAATCAACATTACTCTCTTGAATGCTACTGGATATGAGTTTAGATTTAAGGGTTTATAGTTACTGTGTCTCGGACTTTGGAACTTTTACTGGATTAACCCTGACATCTGTAATCAGTGCAAGAAGCTTGCTGTCATGCTCATTTCTTTCACTGATAATCTGTCTTTTTTCTCTGGATGCTTTTCAGCTTTTTTCTTTTTCTTTTTCTTTTTTTTTTTTAAGATTTTATTTATTTGACAGAGAGAGTACAAGCAGGGGGAGCAATAGCGGGAGGGGAGAAGTAGGCTCCCCACCAATCAGGGAGTCCAATGTGGGGCTTGATCCTAGGACCCTGGGATCATGACCTGAACCAAAGGCAAATGCTTAACCAACTGGGCCACACAGGCACTTCCAAGCTTTTTTCTTTATCCATGATATTTTATATCACCACCATGTTCTGTTATGCATCTGTTGTTGTTTAAACTGGTTTTCTTTTTATGTGTTCAACTGAATATACCTCTTTCTCTAATACAGCAAATTTTGCAGCCATTACTCTGAAAATGCTTCTTCCCACTTGTTCCTCTATTACTTATTCTGGATATATGACTCTAATTTTCATGCTGTTTTATTTTATTTTATTTTTAATTTTATTTTATTTTTTAATATTTTTCATCTCTTCTTGTCCTGTCTTGAAGTATAAACATTATCTTTTTTATTATTGATTTTCTCTTCATATATTTTTTTCATAATATTCTATTGATTTGTTCTTTAACTAATGCTGTCCTTTATCTCTGACATACAAATTTTAAACATAATTATCATCAAGTCTGCTTCAGGTTCCTCTCATTTCTACCTGTTGGGGTATGAATTCTCTAACTTAAGGAGATTTTGTTTTTGTTTTTGTTTTTGTTTTTAAGAAGTTTCTTTTTAACTATTTTCATAAGATTAATTTTTCACATGTGTTTTGAAAGGTGTTTGCTATACTGTCTTGAATAAGATATGAGTCCTTCTTATCACCACTGTAATTTTAAGTTCCTTTCATATAATCCTTTAGGCTTACCAGATCATAATCTTACAAGATCTCAGATTGGTGGTAAATGGCCTCAACCTTCAGGAGATACCAAAGCCCAATGTATTATCAGGCCAGATCCTGGATGAATAGCTTTCTGCTTTGAGCCACCCCCCAATAGGTGCTTGACAACAGCTGTAGTACTTGGCAGAGAGTGCATTCCTTTTTCAAACCCCCTCATCTTCTGTCCCTGAGCACAGAACTTCAGCCAGGTCCCAAGTTTATATGGAGTTTGGCTCCTATCATCACCATAAGGGACTCCAGAAAATACGACTCTGGGTGCCCTCTATATAACTCTAACTCAATCCTCCCTATAACTTTAGACATAACTGTCACTTTTTGGGGGTGGGGACACAGATCCACAGAATTGTCTATATGTTTTTGATTGTTTACTATAATCCATTCATGATTGCTATATGCCTGGAATGAAGTAATTGTTGGGAAAATCTCAGGCTGAATCCATGGGACACCTAACTACAGGTTCTATACATTCTTTCTTAAACAGAAAACTTTCTTCTATATGGAATTTAGAAGGTTGAAATCTGATTCATATCTTTCCCAAAACAATTTAATGAACAATTCATCTTTTTTACTTTAATGATCTGAAATACCAGCTTTATCATAAAACCCATCTATATACTTCCTTTTGATTAATGTGTTTATTTCTGTGACAATATCATTTCGTTTTGGTAACTGAAGCATGCTACAGGCTGTAACTATCTGAAAAAGCTAGTATTTCCTAAAAAAAAATTATGTGCCTCCTGTCTACCTCAAACACTTAATTATTCCAGAGCTTTAATCATTTTCAATAGATAGCAATTAAACAATTCTAATATTTCAACTGGAATCTTATACTAGTTACCTTATATTTAAAGAGATATTACCATCATCAGCCTTCAAATATGTTTTCAGGACCCCAGCTTTACAATCTTATTGGGTATAAACAGTGATATTACATTTTCTCATATATCAACATTGATACAACTTATTCTAATACCTTCTTAATATGTACTGGTGAGCATTTTCAGAACAACATTAAATAAGAAAAATTCTAGTACCTTTATAGATAAACATAGTCCTGAATTTGTTTTGTTATTTTACAAACACTTGCATACAGAACAAGAGAGTATCTAATGCATTTGTGCCTATGTGTGCAATGTGTGTGTAAATCTACATATCTAGATAAGTGGATAGATTTTATTTAAAAATATAATTATTTATAAATAGATAAAATATATAGAGAATTGGATAGATTTTATTTAAAAATATAATTATTTATAAATAAAATCTATCCAATCTATCCAATTCTCTATATATTTTATCTATGGTTATTTCTGTATAGAGATAGATAGATAATTATGGAAAAAGACAGGAAGTAATACAATCTCACCTATATACACCTCACCTCATAAACCTCTAGCTGCCTGGAAACCCTAAATGTATCATTTCATTTGTATCTGTAAGAAACACATATATCTTTAAGATTCTATTTATTTGACAGAGAGAGAGAGATCACAAGTAGGCAGAGAGGCAAGCAGAGACAGAGGGAGAAGCAGGCTCCCCGCTGAGCAGGGAGCCTGATGAGGGGCCCGATCCCAGGACTCTGAGATCATGACCTGAGCCAAAGGCAGACACTTAAACTGACTGAGTCACCCAGGTGCACCTATTTTTTTACACTCCCAATTGTCACCATCCCTCAGAACAACATATTGCTTAAAGTATAACCAGCTGGGAGCGCCAGGCTCGCTCAGGATGGAAGGCCACCTGCTTCATTTTCCCATGATCTCCCCTTCCCCAGAGAGCATCAGCAGTTAGTCAGACAATCCTTTCGTCTGAGCTTGCTCGCTATAGGTTAGGTACTACATAACCAGACATATTTTGCCTTTCTTCTTACATATGTACAAGACTCATGGTCAGTGTGTAATCTATTCCGGCTTTGTTGACTGTTACTCATTCTCTAATAAATATGAGACTGAGGAGTTGTTCTGGGCTACAGTCTTTTCTACTGTCGTCCCCAGCTCCCATTCTCTTACAGTTCACTTGTTTGTGCCTCATTCTTCTCCCATGTGCCGTCAGGGGGCACCTATATATCCCAATATTTGTGGATACCTCCAAGCAATATATAATATTGATATGTATTTAAAAGTTTTTATAATTTCTTTTGTGTTCTATGCACTTTTATGCTTCTTGCCTATTTTAAAAAATATTGTTTGTAAGAATCATCCTTGTTGGTAACACTCAGTCTGGGTTCTTTTTTCCCTGCTCTTGTATAGTGTTGCATTGTATAAAAATGCCACATTTTTGCTAGCCTAATAACGCTGTCATGGACTTTGAGGTATATATCTCCCTATATAGACACATGAAAAATGTGTGTTGGAGCTACCTGGTGCCAATGTGGAAAGAACAACAAATGTATCTTTTCCAAATTCCACATTCAGTGATGCAACTTTGATAGCCTAAAAGAGGCCCTGGTGTATTTACAACAAAGAAGCTATCAAACATTACCAGCTGTACACCTCCACCCCTGTCAAAGAGCTGGGTTGTTAATGACTTAGCATTATACCGCTGGTTATATACCCAGAAGTGGAAATACTATGTCATAGGAGAGCTATGTCTTCATTTTAACTGGATGGCAGGCTGTGAACTGTTTGCTCAAACCATTGAGGCAGTTATACTACATCAGTTTCCCGAAGTTTCCATTTTTTTTTTTTTTTTCTGAAGATTTTATTTATTTAGAGAGGGAGAACACACAAGTGGAGGGAGGGGCAGAGAGAGAGAGGGAGAGAGAGAATCTCAAGCATTGAGCATAGAGCCTGACCCAGGGCTCAATCTTGTGACTCTGAGGTCATGACCTGAGTCAAAATCAAGAGTCAGATGCTTGACCAACTGAGCCACCCAGGTGTTCCTCCATTGTTCTATATTCTCAACAATATGTGCTATTGTCATAGTTTAAATACTTTTCATTAAATTGATTAAATTTCAGTTCCATAGAGAAATTGAAGTTGAATCTTTTTCACATCCATTTATTAGCCAGTAAGGTTTACTCTTGTACAAATTAAATGTCTTTTACTTACTGATTTCCAAAAGTTTTTATTTATTCTGAAATGTACCTTTTCTTGAATATCTACTTATCTATCTTTCTAGCTGTCTATTGCCAAAAATCTACATCTATGTGCTCTTTATTTTCAATAACAATAACTGATTTTATTTAAAATAAATGGTGGGATGCCTGGGTGGCTCAGTTGGTTAAGCAGCTGCCTTCAGCTCAGGTCATGATCCCAGCGTCCTGGGATCGAGTTCCACATCAGGCTCCTTGCTCAGCAGGGAGCCTGCTTCTCCCTCTGACTCTGCCTTCCACTCTGTCTGCCTGTGCTCGCTCGCGCTCGCTCTCTCTCTGACAAATAAATAAATAAAATCTTAAATAAAATAAAATAAAATAAAATAAAATAAAATAAATGGTAATGTTAATCATATTTTTCAGTCTTTGTTTTGTGGTCCACTTTTGATATCTTCTTTGTAAAGCTCTCTGTCTTGTGTTGTAAAGATTTACCATTATATTTTCTTTTAAAATTTTATAAAATAGCCTATCATGATATGTCTTTAAAACACATATCACCTATTTTTGTATATGGTATAAGGAAGAAATTACTGATCCAATTCCATATTACTTCATATGTATAATTAATTTGGGCAGATTTTTTTAAAAATAGTTTATCTTTCATCATTAGTCTATAATGCTAACAGTCATTTATCAAATAAAATGTTGTTTATTGCAACCTGTTCATGATTCCTATATGCCTGGAATGAAGTAACTTTTGGGAGACTCTTAGCCTGAATCCATGGGACACCTAACTACTAACTATGTATATATACGTAAGTATACACATACATTGTATTTTTATTATATTGAAATTCCCTATCTATAAAATAGTTTTTTAAAAATTTCTTTTTAAAAAATTTTAGAATGTTCTCATAAGGTCATGAATATCTTTTTGACAAACACATCAAATTAGCTAGCATCTATTGCACACAGAAAATATATGTGATATATTTTTGTCTTTTATAAATGCATCT
Source organism: Mustela nigripes (assembly GCF_022355385.1). Lineage (NCBI taxonomy): Eukaryota > Metazoa > Chordata > Mammalia > Carnivora > Mustelidae > Mustela > Mustela nigripes. The sequence goes on along the minus strand of NC_081563.1, from coordinate 46,462,400 downwards.
ATTTATGTATGTGTAAAGCTAATGTTTATAAGTCATTAATAGAATACACAAAAGGATGCATAGGACACCCATTTTATAATCCAAAAAGAGAAAACTCAAATCTCCTTGAACAAAGATGGAAGACTGAAATGAAATTATCAACCAAAAGCGATTGACAGTGATTGATCTTAAAGTATCATTGGCTGACTTTAAAATCTGGAAAAATTTGTTTCTGTATTTTCCCCTATTTTACATATAGCAAAAAGCTTCTTTACAATCATGGTATGTATCAAAATTGTAAATTCTCCCCAGAAACACCTTCAAAATGTTCCGATAAGATAGTAAGTAATGTTACTGCTATTTTAAAATGTGATAAAATTATAAATGTGATCTTTTGTCTGTATGGTTTGGTTCAGTAAATAACAAAGGCATAAAAATTGTGAGAAAATAATTAGCTTATTTCAGTTTAAGAGTAATCAAGTATGTATGCAGAACCAAACAAATTTCACATATTTGTACAGAGTTAAAAATTTCAGAAACTAGAACTCTCAATTGATGCAGAAAAAGCATTTGACAAGATACAGCATCTGTACCCGATTAAAATGACTCAAAGTATAGGGATAGAAGGAACATTCCTCAACTTCATAAAATCTATCTATGAAAAACCCACAGCAAATATTCTCCTCCATGGGGAAAAGCTGACAGCCTTCCCTTTGAGATCAGGAACATGACAAGGATGCCCACTCTCACCACTCTTGTTCAACACAGTACTAGAAGTCTTAGCAACAGTAATCAGAAAACAAAAAGAAATAAAACGTACTCAAATTGGCAATGAAGAAGTCAAACTCTCTCTCTTAGCAGATGGCATGATACTTTATATGGAAAACCCAAAAGACTCCACCCCCAAACTACTAGAACTCATACAGCAATTTAGTAATATGGCAGGATACAAAATCAATATACAGCAATCGGCTGCTTTCTTATACACTAACAATGAAAATATAGAAAGGGAAATTAGAGAATCGATTCCATTTACTATAACACCAAGAACCATATGATACCTGGGAATAAACCTAACCAAAGAGGTAAAGGATCTGTATTTGAGAAACTACAGAGCACTCATGAAAGAAATTGAAGAAAGCACAAAACAGATGGAAGAGCATTCCATGCTCATGGATCAGAAGAAGAAACATTGTTAAAATGTCTGTATTGCCCAGAGCAATCTATACTTTCAATGTCATCCTGAATCAAAATTCCACCAACATTTTTCAAAGAGCTAAAACAAACAACCCAAAAATTTGTATGGAACCAGAAGAGACCCCAAACTGCTAAGGAAATGTTGAAAAAGAAAAACAAAACTGGGGGCATCATGTTGCCTGATTTCAAGCTTCACTACAAAGCTGTGATCACCAAGACAGCATGGTACTGGCACAAAAACAGACACATAGACCATTGGAACAGAGTAGAGAGCCCAGACGTGGACCCTTAACTCTATGGTCAGATAATTTTTTACAAAGCAGAAAAAAATATACAGAGGAAAAAAAAGACAGTCTCTTCAATAAATAGTGCTGGAATGAATCTCGACCATTCTCTTACACCATACACAAAAATAAACTTGAAATGGATAAAAGACCTCTATGTGAGGCAGGAATCTATCAAAATTCTAGAGAAGAATATAAACAGTAACCTCTTCAACATCGGGGCCACAGCAACTTCTTTCAAGATATGTCTCCAAAGGCAAAGGAAACGAAAGCAAAAATGAATTTTCAGGACTTCATCAAGATTAAAAGCTTCTGCATAGCAAAGGAAACAGTCAACAAAACAAAGAGGGAACCCACAGAACGGGAGAAGATATTCACTAATGATACTACAGACAAAGGGCTGATATCAAAGATCTATAAAGAACTCCTCAAACTCAAAACACACAAAACAGATAATCACGTCAAAAAATAGGCAGAAGTTATGAACAGACACTTCTCCAAAGAAGACATACAAATGGCTAACAGACACATAAAAAGTGCTCATCATCATTAGCCATCAGGGAGATTCAGATCAAAACCACATTGAGATACCAGATTACACCAGTTAGAATGGCCAAAATCAACAAGACAGTAAACAAGTGTTGGGGAGGATGTGGAGAAAGGGGAACCATCTTACACTATTGGTGGGAATGCAAGTTCGTAAGCCACTTTGGAAAACAGTGTGGAGATTCCTCAAAAAAATTAAAAGTAGAGTTATCCTATGACCCTGCAATTGCACTACTGGGTATTTACCCCAAAGATACAAATGTAATGAAAAGAAGGGCCATCTGTACCCCGATGTTCATAGCAGCAATGGCCACAGTCACCAGCCTGTGGAAAGAACCAAGATGCCCTCCAATGGACAAATGGATAAAGAAGATATGGTCCATATACACAATGGAGTATTATGCCTCCATCAGGCATATCAATACCCAACTTTTATATCAACATGGACAGGACTGGGAGATTATGCTGCGTGAAATAAGTCAAGTAGAGAGAGTCAAGTATCATATGGTTTCACTTACTTGTGGAGCATAAGGAATAACATGGAGGACATTGGGAAACGGAGAGGAGAAGTGAGTTAGGGGAAATCAGAGGGAGGAGACCAACCATGAGAGACTGTGGACTCTGAGATACAAACTGAGGGTTTTGGAGAGGAGGGGGTAGGAGGTTGGGTGAGCCTGGTGGTGGGTATTATGGAGAGCATGCGTTGCATGGAACACTGGGTGTGGTGCATAAACAATGAATTTGGGAACACTGAGAAGAAATAAAATAAAATTGAAAAAAAATTTAGAAACTAGAAAACACAAAAGAATATTTACAAATGTCTGAATTACTTAAAAAGAATCCAAACTGAATTATTTTGTATTAATAAATAAGATGACATGTTTTCTAGATTATCCAAATTTAATTTTTTTCCAATTTTTTTCTATAGAAAAGGTCAGAATTAGAATTTTAAACATAATTTTGGATTATTTGAAGTTACAAGTATACAAGCTATATTTCAGAATAGAACTTCATTCTTCCTCCTTCTTTCTTTTCTTTCTTTCTTTTTTTCTTTCTTTCTTGAGAGAGGGAGAGAGACAGTGCATGAGCAGGTGGGAGAGGCAGAGAGAGAGAGAGAGAATTCCAAAGAGGTTCCATGCCAGAGTGGAGCCTGACCTGGGACTGGATGCCAGGACTGTGAGATCATGACCTTAGCCAAAATCAACAGTTGGGCACTCAATCAACTGAGCAACCCAGGTGCCCCCAGAATTTCATTCTTAAATATAGCATGCTGTTGTAGGTGAATGAATATAACAGTAGGTAATTCCATCACCTGGAAAATGAGGGTAAGAGTTCAAGTAGTTTTAGCATCTGATAAGAAATGCAAAATATAAGGGATGCTTTGGCGGCAGAGTCAGTTAAAAGCCTACCTTCAGCTCAGGTAATGATCCCAGGGTCCTGGGATGGAGTCCTGCATGGGACTCCTTGCTCAGAAGGGAGTCTGCTTCTCCCTCTGCCTGCCACACCCCCTGCCTGTGCACTCTCTCTTTGGCAAATAAATAAAATCTTTAAGAAAAAGAAAGAAATGCGAATGTGGAAATAGGTTAGCCTGTTAGAGTATCTGCTTCTGGTCTTTCATGGTTTTAAAGAAAATCACTTAAGAATGTGAAATTTTGACTTATTATTTTTAAGAAATGAAGGAGAATCAAAATGTAAATAAGTTCAGAGCAATTGCCACTACTGAAGCAAGGGAGAGAACAATCTTTTAAAAGTTGTGAGGCTGAACGAGAATTTTCCCCAATTGCACAAGGTTAAATAAAGGCACTGAAATGTTATTGTGCTACAGTTTCAGGTCTTCACTGCATTCTAGAAAATTGTATCATGGCCTATCTGACATCTCAGTTGAATAAGCAATAATCATCCCAAGTTATCATGCCCACGTAGAATTACTGGCCCCTCACTCTCCAACCTATTTAATCCAAATCTTAACTTTAGGACAAACTACCTAGATATCAAGCCAGCAACCCAGAGATAGTTCTTGGTTTCGTTACTTCCCTTGACACCTTTTACTACCTATGCACTTACCCTAATTACTTTTCCTGGATCACCTAAAGATCAGTATTAATTATAATAAAATTATTGATCTTTTTTTTGTGAACCATTTTGAGGTTCAAAAATGACAATTTCATTTGGTTAAGCCTAGTATCTCAAATCAATCCCATTTTGTGTGCATTGCTACCACTATTATCTTTCATAGGGATAAAACAATGCTTCCTACCTGGCCCATGTCCACAATTTTCTAGTTGTACTGTCTTCTCTGGAAAGTCCCAAATTAATTGTTTAATGTAAACCACTCATGTCTTAGATTAAAATCTCCAGTTTTTTTTTCCTGTGACCAGAATAAAATCTAAACTTTTTATCATAGATTTCAAAGTTTTACATGATTTTTTCTTACTTCAACTTCTCCTCTCACAACTTCTCCCTTGCTTCCTTATATTCCACACTTTCAGTCCTCTTCTGAATAGTCAAAATGATTTGCCCTTATTTTCATATAGGTCTTGGAACTATGTCTCACAACACATACATTTCGTTATTAATTCCTCAGCCTGGGATCCTCGGCCTTCTAACTCTTTACATTAATTTTGTCTTATCATTCAAGTCTTGTATGGTTTACCATCTTTCCAAACCACTCCACTTACCCTCTGACCTCCGACTGTCAATTGGCATTATACCTCTCATCATCCCTTTTAACTTCTTTCATAGAATCTGTTTCTCCCTACAATTATCTTGTTCAGTGATTTGTTCCTATGTAAGTCTCTGTAGTGTTCTCCTCCACTAAAAAGGAAGCTCTGTCATTCAGCACTGGGTCTGTTCTTTTGACAATTGTGTTTCATGTACCAAGCATGGTGCCTGGCACACTCAATAATTATTTTTTTTAAAGCATCGGCAAAGATATTTAAGTGATTTAAATTATATAATTCATTATAGTGTTTCATGGCCATAATGACTACATTGTAAGTTCTAGAATTGTGTATTTAAGCCTTCTATAATTATTTATGTACTTGCCCTGTACTTTTTTTGTCATAGACTTTTTTTTTTTTTTTAGGGGTTGGGGAAGAAGAGGTTTTCTTATTTTTACTGTTCTACAAATGTAGATGAATAATAAATGTAAAAGGTGTATAAATTCTCAACTACTCAAATAGCATGAACAGTAATAATATAAGAAGGAAATAATACAAAAAGAAAAATATGAAATAGTAGAAGCCCATATATATCCACTTTACTTCTCCTGCACTCATTCCTTTTCCCAAGAGGTAACCACTATTAATAGGTTGGTGTTACTCTTTTCCATTTTTTCCTGTGGATTACTAACCATCTACATTTCTCAAGATACATATACATATTTTTCCATATGTCTATCTACAAAGTCTTGGAGAGCTTCATCTAATATAAAGAGGAGCATTAACAAATGAAAACATCAGAAAAAACAACAGAGTTGTTATTTTTAGAGTAAACGATGCATTTGTTAAATTCAGTAGCACAATTCCTGACAAAAGATTTTAAAGAAAGCAAATTGGATCATACAATAGAGTTGAAGTAACTCTGCTCTTATACCTCATATCTGAGAATAAGTGTAATTCCTTTTCTTCAAGTATGATTGAAAGAGTCTGATACTTTCCTTGTGTGTCAATGGATTAGCATAAGCAAAACTGACCTGAATACATAAGCAATTTTTTTTCTCCAAAGTTTCTCTGTAATTGTCAGAAGACAGATTAATTAACCTTAAAAATATTTCCTTAGTTCACATAAAATATATAAAATGCTCTTTATTTAGGAAAAGGTAATTAATTTTCTTCAAGGGCTAAAATCACTTTCCCTAAAGCAAAATCATTTTGACATTATCAAATACCACAGTGTAGTTAAAGAACAATTATGAAGTAATTCAAAGAATAAATCTCATTACTTTCCAGAGGCCTTTTAAATTAAGTGAAAGAAAATGTTACCATATTTGACTTTTAGTCATGTTTCCTCAAACAGTTGAATATGCAGAAACAAACAGCAACTTTCAATAGTAAGAAACAATCACAATTCAAATGACCTTAAAAAATGGACATTGGGGAGGATATGTGCTATGGTGAGTGCTGTGAAGTGTATAAACCTGGCGATTCATAGACCTGCACCCCTGGGGATAAAAATACATTATATGTTTATTAGAGATAATAATAATAAATAAAAAAATCTTTTTAAATGCTTTTAAGTAAATATGGGGTACAACCCTTTCTCAAAACTTTTAAATATGAAGCTATGGAATTAAGGAGTGCACTTGTGATGAGCACTGGGTGACAAATGGAATTCCTGAATCACTATTGCACACCTGAAATTAATATAACACTGTATGTTAACTAACAGGAATTAAAACAAAAACTTAAAAAAACTGGCAAAACATTTTTTAAAATATTTTATTTATTTATTTGACAGACAGAGATCACAAGTAGGCAGAGAGGCAGGCAGAGAGAGAGGGGGAAGAAGGCTCCCTGCTAAGCAGAGAGCCCGATGCGGGGCTTGATCCCAGGACCCTGAGATCATGACCTTAGCCGAAGGCAGAGGCTTAACCCAATGAGCCACCCAGGCACTCCCTGGCAAAACATTTTTAAATGTGTTTTTTCCTTAAAAAAGAGCTAAAATTTACTTAAAACTAAAAATGCTGGACTTTATAATGCATTATTAATTTCTGAAGTACTAGAATTTGGTTTTTACCTATTAGCTTCCTGAGGTAATATTTGGAACATCAGTGATTCAATTCATCGATTATTCATTTCTTCTTTCCTTCAAAAAGTCTTTGTCGAATGTGACTCTTTAAAATCTCTTTCCAAAGATTGTAAATTATTCAAAGAAACAAGTGATAGAGAACCAAATAGTTACTGTTTCCAGGAATTTTGACATAGAGTAGAAGAAATCTCACAAATTTTACATTTAAAAACATTTTCAGGGACATCTCGGTGGCTCAGTTGGTTACGTGACTACCTTCGGCTCTGCTCATGATCCTGGAGTCCCGGAATGGAGTCCCATATCGGACTCCCTGCTCGGCAGGGAGTCTGCTTCTCCCTAAGACTCTCCCACTTCTCATGCTCATTCTCTCTCTCACACACTCTCTCTCAAATAAATAAATAAAATCTTAAAAAAAATTTTTTTTTAATTTTAATTTAAAAATTACTAAAAGGGGTACCTGGGTGGCTCAGTGGGTTGGAGCCTCTGCCTTCGGCTCAGGTCATGGTCTCAGGGTCCTGGGATCGAGCCCTGCATGGGGCTCTCTGCTCAGCCGGGAAGCCTGCTTCCCCCACTCCCTGCTCTGCCTGTCTCTCTGTCTACTTGTGATCTCTGTCTGTCAGATAAATAAATAAAATCTTTTAAAAAAATTTTAAAAATGTAAATGTGAGTTATAAATTAATAAACAGGATATTATTTAGTTGGAAATGAAAGACTAAATTAATAGGAATTAGGAAGAAATATAGACAAATTCTTAAACCCTCCACTCATGATTTTCTTTACATTTCCATTCTTGTAATCACCATCAATATATATTTCTTATCTAAATTTCTGCAATAAACTTGCAACTTTTTTCTCATTGCTCTAAAATACTTGGCCATAGAAAAGCAAAATCTTTTTAATTTCAGTCACACACACACAAACACACAAAATCATTCTAATCTACTGCTAAAAATCCCATTGCTATCATATAAATAAATAAACTCCAACATTCAAGGCCTTGCATAATGTGATAAAATATTACTTTTTCATTTCTTACCACATCCTTAGATTTTTAATAATACTGCCTGGGCCTTTCTAAAGTGCTTATAAAATTGCTTTCCCAAGTTACACTATTTCATTTAATTCTTATAAATTCTCTATGATTAGTTTCAATTTACAGATTAAAAAGGAAAGTTACAGAATAAATAACTCATCAATATCATCTGAATGTGTCCTGACTTGAATTGACATCTTCTGACCCCAGCCTAATAAATTTTCCATTATGGCACGACTAGCTCTACATTTTCCAAACTAGTGATCTTAAAATATTTCAGAAAGTAGTTACTGGTTTCCTTCCTTGTCCTAGAAACTATAGTAGGTACTTGGAATACAAAATAAAATAGAAAGACCGTGTTATATTAAGGACCCCAAAATACTTCTATTTCTCCTTATTTTCTTTCCCCTGGAAATCTTTGTCAAGAGAACTTACCTATCCCATGGTAGGCACAATTCTAAACTCTCTTCTAGTGAGTGCTTAACTATCTGCCAAGCACTATGCTAGGGAATAGAAATGGAAAGGGGGGGGAAATGTACAAAAGAATATTTTGTGGGTTGTTTTTTAAGTGTTTAAGTCTTGTGCAGGACTCCAGCATAGAACATTGATACTGTTCCAATGGTTCCCTAGAATCCCTGCTTTTTTGCATGTGAGTAACATATAGGGTGTTTCTTTTCCTACACTCCATGCATTCAAAATAAACTAAGCTTCCTATTTAACCTACTTATCTCACTCTACTTACGTCACACTAACCACCTGAAGTGGAAATAATGTCTCAGATTTAGCCATAATACCTATTATAATTTTATTAGTAGGGTTTTTATCATAGCATTCCAGAATTTATATTCCACACCAATTTTATATGATGATTAAGATATCTACCAAAATAGCTGGTGGACATATGATATTGTTCATAGTCACAATTTGTTCGTTTCCACAATTTCCTCATGGCTATTATTCTGACATTTGAGCTGTTTATGATAAATTGTGGTACGTAAACAGACATCAAGGAACATCATCTCTTTGGTGGAAAGGAGCTTCTTCTCTGCTAAAGTTTATCTTTTCCTAAACCTGTGTGACCATATTATAATTATAATTAAATTAGAATTATTCATATTTTTTTATTTTGTAAACTTTTTTCAACTGTCATTGCAAATCTACTGTAAGACATTCTTGATTTTGGTAAACAAGTCTGTGTCAGGGTCCCCAAGATGCCCTCAGGGTTAGTTAGGGATTCTCTAGGAGGGCTCACAATACTCATTATATAGTCATACCCATAGCTATGACTTATTACAACAAAACAAAATAAAATGATGTTATCAAGAGGTATACAGAGTAAAGTCCATAGGAAACCAGACACAAGCTATAGAGTCCTCTTACAGTCAAGCCACATGGAACACTCTACATTCCTACAGTAACAAGCTGCAACAACACACAAAACAATGTTCTCCAAGGAAGCTCATTAAAGATCTAGTAACAAAGGCTTTTATTGGGTGCAGCTCATATAGGCAATCTCTGTCTAACATGTATGAACATTTCAGACTCCCTGAAGGGAAACAGGTGTTTAGCATAAACCATATTGCTTGTACAGTTTAAGGTGAGTGAGCCATTCTTATCAGTTAGGGAATCATGGGAACCCTCCTGAAACACAAGTTTACAAATATAGACAAGGGCCTACCTTGCAAGCAGACTTTCTAAGCATAGTCATCTTAGACATGCTAAATTAACTCTTCTGCACAAAGTCATAAAGTCTTTGTTCTGTTGGAACTTATTTTCTGGTGTATGTGTATGAATGGGGAGGGAGAGGCTACAAAAGCAGCAAATGACATTGAAAAAATAGTAGACCTTCATACAGTGTATGAAACAACTGTTTTGAGCATTTTGCATACATTAAGTCATTTAATCCTTACAATGATGCTTTGATATAGGTACTATTATAATGATTCTTATTTATTATGAAAAACTGAGGCCCAGAGGGGTTAAGTAAATTTCCTAGGTCAAACAGTTGGGAAGAAGTGGAAAAAGAAATTCAATTACAGCAGGGGAACTTGAGAGCCTGTAATTTTTATCATAATGCAATTCCCCTTAATAATAAACAGGAAAACACCAAATAGTAAAATGTCAAGCTAAGATATAGAACAAGAGGCTATTAAAGAGAACAATTATGAGAGAAGGAATTGCAGTTGGTTGGCACCATTTGCCCCTATGCAGCATGCCCACCCTCTTCAATACTCACTGAGCTGAAGCCATAAAAGAAAGATGGAGAAATAGGGTCCATGATGACATCCCTGAGTCATTTCAGAAATTATATGCACCGCTAATCCTAATAAGAGCTTGATATTTAGTGAAATTATCTATCATTCTTATGATTTAAGCCAGTTGAATAAAAATTTCTCTTACTTATACCAATAAGCATTTGAATTGATATGGAAGATTATATTAAATTAGGTGCTAAGAAAAAAAAAATCTCTTTTAGTAAACGACATGGAAACTGAAACTTAAATGACAAGAAGAGCTCAAAACACAAAAATTATTTCAGGCAGAGGGAATAACATAATGCAGGCATACTCTCAGGATACATAAGAAACAAAATGAAGGCCAGAATTAATAGAGCACAATCCATGAGAAGATAGTGTAAGAAACAGAGCAATGAGTGACACCATCTTGAGCTTTGGAGACTATGGTAGGAACTTTGGATATTATCTTATCTGCAGTTGGAAACTACTATAGAGTTTTAATTTGGGAAATTAAGTGATATTTATTATTTTAAAATCACTCTAACTTTGGAAGATAGAAATTGGAGGATTGGGCTTGGAAGAAAAGACTTAATTTTGACGAAATTACAGTGTTCAAATAAAAGGTGATGGCATGGATGAAATTACAGTGTTCAAATAAAAGGTGATGGCATTTTGGATTATGATGAAAAAAGTACAGAGTAAGATAAGTGGATAGACTTAAGGGATCATTCATATATATGGTAATAAGTCTTAATGAAAGAGAAATGAATTCTATCAAGAGCATTTTATTCATTGAATTATCTTTTTTATTTCTGACATGTGGAGCTTATTCTGGAAACAAGTCTCTTCTTAACAATATGTATTGCAAATGCCATCTCCCTGCCTTTGAGTAGCACTTTTTTCTTTGTGCGCATGCACGCGCACACACACACGCAAACACACACACAGCCAAATGGCTAAACATATGAAAAGTGCTCAATATCATTAGCAGCAGGGAAATGAAAATGAAAACTGTATGTCAGACTTTCAGTTTAAACCCAGAAATGTGAGAACTTTGGAAGATCTCAGTCTTGTCCTTACAAGGAGAAAAAGCTGAACAAAATAAAAATTAGTGATTTAAAAAAAAACAATCTATCAGAGAAATGAGGTTGCAGAAATCTGAAGAATGTATACCCAGAGATACACAACTGAGAGCTGGTAGGAAAAATTAAATGGTAATTTAGATGAAGTGTGGCAGTGAGAAACTCCTGGGGTTCACAGTCATACAAGGTCTGACATATTTGTGGGGTTTACCTCCAGGGACCCCTCCATGTTTTTAGGATGAAAGCATTCCTTAATATTCTGTCAGAAGAAGGGGAAGATAATCATTATGAAATATACCCAGAACATTCTCCATACCAAAGGACTACCCTTCAAGAGAGAAGACTTTACCATAGTTTCATTTCAACATGTGAAGTTGCTTTATACCCACCCACTCAGGCCCTCTCCAACTACCTATCTCTTTCAGGGTAAGAAAAGGCAATTCTAATGGAGAAACACTTGTGCAGGTTCCATCCCAGAGACACAGGTTTACAAAAGGACTGAGTTTTAATCTTAAGATGATATAATGGTTCCTCTCCCTCACATTTTACTACCACACAAAAGGGCTTCGGTACTGTAATAGTGGATTGTAGATTAAAGCACTGTTCCTCCTCTAAGGAGGAACACCTAGAGAAATCCAAAATCAAAATGGCAAACAAAAACAAGAACACTAGAGAAATCTGAACCTTTTGCAACTATTCCTGAAGCAAACATTAAACAAAATACAACTGTCGTCCAGATTAACATGAGTCCTCATAATAATTACTTACATAATTCATATCATACTAACCAATGCAACTTGTCCTACAAAAACACATAAGGTACACCTAAAGACAAGAAGAGGGAAAGTCTAAAGACATAAGCAGGCATCAGAGAAAGACTCAGATATGACACAGATGTTAGCATTATAAAACATGGGTTTAAAAGAACTGAAATTAGATGCGGTGAAAAGAAGGAGCATATGCACCCCAATGTTCACAGCAGCAATGTCCACAATAGCTGAACTATGGAAGAAGCTGAGATGCCCTTCAACAGATGAGTGTTAAGAAGATGTGGTTCATATACAGAATGAAATATTACTCAGCCATCAGAAAGGATGAATACCCACCATTTGCATTGACATGGATGGAACTGGAGGGGATTATGCTAAGTGAAATAATTCAAGCAGAGAAAGACAATTATCATATGGTTTTACTCATATGTGGAACATAAGGAATAACACAGAGGACCACAGGGGAAGGGAGAGAAAACTGAATGGGAAGAAATCAGAGAGGGAGACAAATCTTGAGAGATTCTGGAATCCAGGAAACAAACTGAGGGTTACAGAAAGAAGGGGATTGGGGGATGGGGTAACCTGATGATGGGTATTAGGGAGAGCATGTGTTCTGTGATGAGCACTGAGTGTTACACATAACTAAGGAACCGATGAACATTATACCAGAAACTAATGATACACTATATGCTGGCTAACAGAACACAATAAAAACAAAACAAAAATAAAAGAACCATGATCAAAATGTCAAAGTTCTAATGGAAAAGAGACAACATGCAATAACAGATTTATATTATAGATAGAAAGATGGAATTGTCAGGAAACAATCAAAAGGAAATGCTAGAAAACACAAAAATTAGAAATGAAGAATTCCATTCATGAGCTAAGCAGTAAACTTGATATGGCCAAGGCAAAAGTCAGTGAGCTTGAAGAAAGGTCAAAAGTACTCCAACCAAAATAGCTTCTTTATATAACAATGATTTAAATAATCAGTTTGTCTCATACTTTTATAAATATTCCCTCCAACAACAGCAAAAAGATATATATTATTCTCAAGCTCACATGGAACAGTCACCAAGACAGACCACACTGCAGGCCATAAAACTCAAAGAAAACATTGGAGAAAATCAATATAATGCTATATTTGATCATGAGTTTTTAAATACAACAAAAATCGCAAAATTTATGAAAGAATAAAGTGATCACTGGATTTTATTATAATTTTTATACTAAGAAATAGGCACTGTTAAGAAAATTTAAAAAAATAGACTATAGGAAAATATTTGCAGAACACATATTTGAAAAAGAACTTATATGCAAGTTATACAAAGAACTCTAAAATTCACCAATATGAGAAAAACAACCCAATTAAAAATAAGAAAATATCTGAACAGAAATTATACAAATGGCAAATAAGTTTACGGAAAGAGGCTCAACATCACTTTTCGTTAGGGAACTGCAAATTAATAAAAAATGATAGAGCATTACACACTTATAACAATGGCTAAAATCTAAAAACCTGAGAATACAAATTGTTGACAAGAATATGAAGCAACAGGAATTCTCATCCCCCACATTTTTTTTTTGTGGAAATGCAAAAATTATAGCCATTTTGGAAGACAACAATTTTTTTTAACAAAGCTAAACATAGCCTTACCATATTATCTAGCAATTATGCTCCATCTGATTTTTAAAATTATGGCCACCCAAAGCATGCACATGAATGTTTATAACATCTTTATTCATTATCATCAAACACTGAAGGCAACTAAAATGTTCTTTAATAAGTGAATAAATACTGGGTGCCTGAATGGCACAGTCAGTTAAGACCTGGACTCTTGGTTTTGGCTCAGGTCATGATCTCAGGTTTGTGAGACTGAGCTCCACATTAGGCTCTGTGCTCAGTAGGGCGTCTGCTTGAGATTTTTTCCGTCTCCCTCTGCCTCTCCTCACTCTCTCTCTCTGTCTCTCTCTCTCTCTCTCTCTCAAACAAATAAATCTTAAAAAAAAAAAAAACTATACAATGAGATATTATTCAATAACAATAAAAATCTATCAAACTGCCAAAAGACTCACATGAACCTCAAACGCATACTAAATGAAACTGACAGTTCTGAAAAAGCCACATATTGTATGATTCTGATTATGGGACAGATTGGAAAAAGCAAAGCTAAATTGATACTATATAGATAAGTGGTTGCCAAGTCTTCTGGATGGGAAGATGGTGAACAGCTAAAGTGTAGGTGAGTTTTAAGGCACTGAAACTATACTGCTTTTGCGTGACGGCATATAGAAGACTTGAAGACTCCTAGAATTTACAGTACAAATATCTTAATGTATGCAATTAAAAAAAAGTTATTTAAGATCTTGGGACTCTCAAGGAATAAATGAATGTAACTATTACAAATGTATGTAACAAACTCACTAATAGTATTAGGGCAAACAGGTATCAACTTAAGTAATTTTTAATGTTAGTGGAATCTGGTCTGTAATACATTTTGTACTCCAGTTGATAAAATTGTTCCAGAAGGAGGTATGGGTTATCAATTCTGAAACCACTACATATGTATACAGGAATATAAATAGTAAGTAAATGGATAGCAGGAACCATGTTCTTCATTGTTGGAGTGGGAAATCAAATACAAGCAAGGGGAAAAAGCTAGAATGGCCCATAGGGTAATGGATTAGAGTTGATGACATCAGTATGAATTTATATTTAGTTTCCTACAGATACAGATCATATGCAGAAATGCTTGCCACATGTATATGAGTTATGCATACATGTCTTTGCTCTATTAGTTGATAAGGCCTAGTACTAAGAAAATCACAAGAGCAGTAAAGATATATAATACCTAAATATTGGTTTCTAATACCACTAATACCAATAAATGGAACCAAGATGCCTTACAGAAAGGACTAATTGTAAGACTTTAACAGGAAATATATAACATGAGCCTGGGCATCTTATAATGTCAGAAAATAAAAAAAGTACTAAACATAAACTCACATACGCACACACATATGGGGTATTAAAGGGGATACCAGATTCAACTGAAAGAACTCCATTAGGAGCTGTGCCAAAGCTGGAACAATATGAACAACAAAATAAATTAATTAGTGTTAGACTGTATACCAAAATATAAAATAATATCCATGAGTCCATGCTGCTATCAATCAATGATTGAATAAATAAGTAAATGGAGAATTTAAAAATCTCCAAGATAGAAGAATTACAAATAATTTGTGTAAATACTCAGCCTTCTAAGTGTGAAAGCACAAATTCTTATTCCTTAAATGCAGCCTGAATGCAGTGAATTCCTCCCAATGAGTACAATACGAAAAAAAAAAAAAAAAAGGACGGTCAATTAGAGAAATTAGAGGGTCAATTAGAGTCAAATAGAGAAACAGGACAAACACTACCTCAAACAGGCCATCAAGATTAACATCAACAGTGATCAGTTGTGTTATTAGGACATGCACTTGGTATTCTATGATGAGAATGTCACTTCACTTATGTGATCTTCCCCCCCAAGCCGCATATTCCCAGTCTAGTAGTCTAATAATGAGAAACATCAGCAAATCATAATTAAGAAACATTCTAGGAAATACTTGACCCATAATCCACAAACTTTCAAGGTCATCAAAAATAAGAGAAGTCTGAAAAACTGTTTCATCCAAGAGTTGTCTAAGAAGATATAAATACTAAATGTAATGTAGTATGACCCAACAATTTCAAGCTTAGGTATATGACCAGGAGAAATGAGATCTT
Organism: Mustela nigripes; assembly: GCF_022355385.1. Taxonomy (NCBI): domain Eukaryota; kingdom Metazoa; phylum Chordata; class Mammalia; order Carnivora; family Mustelidae; genus Mustela; species Mustela nigripes. The sequence continues at coordinate 46,446,754 of NC_081563.1, read as the reverse complement.
ATGTCTCCCCAAAACAGTAATATAATGTTTATGGACACTTTATTAATAATAATACAAACTAAAAGTCAACAAAATTATAGGAGCAAACTACAGATTATTCTCATGATGGAATAAGAAAGGATGAATTCTATATTACACAGATAAAACCAGGGATAGGTGTCAAAAACATTATGTTAAGGGAAAGAAGATACAAAACACAAATATGGTATACGTCCATTTACCTAAAATTTGAGAACAGCAAAACAAATCTATTTGAAGTAAGGATAGAGACTTGAGTAGTGACTTCTCTGGGGTGGGAGTTTGTCTTGATGGGAAAGAGCACAGAGCTATGTTCTCCATCATGATATAGATGGGGGATCCATGAATATATACATATACAAAACATTTTTTTTAAAGATTTTATTTATTTATTTGACAGAGATCACAGGTAGGCAGAGAGGCAGGCAGAGAGAGAAGAAGGGAAACAGGCTCCCCACTGAGCAGAGAGCCCTGATGTGGGACTCATTCCCAGGACCCTGGGATCATGACCCGAGCCGAAGGCAGAGGCCTCAACCCACTGAGCCACCCAGACACCCCTATACAAAATATTTTAAGCATTGTTTTTGATATTATGCTACAGAAAGTAAATTGTGCCACAATTTAAAAGAAAATAATTACTTTTCTCTTTTTTAAATTAAACAACTGAGGGCATAATGGAAACAAGTGCTAAATTACCAAAGACCTGAGAAAGAGCATGTTTTTGAGAAAAATCAAGATATCCCTTGATGACACCAAGTTTTAAGTTTCAGAGGCTTATGAGACACCCACTGTAGTCATGATGCATAAATCTGGAAGTCTTGGATGAAATAAAGACTAGAGAAGCAATTAAATATCTTCTGCAGGAGAACTTTTACCTAGATGATGAGTATTTTCTGTTCTGGATTTGTATTAGGAGCTAGAACATAAGAGGGACAAAATTACACTCTTTAACTAGCATAATTACCCTTGTAGGTGCCCCAATTTTTGCCTAGTATAATACACATTCTCTGTTTTCTGTGGTCCATGATTAAGGGTTTTATGCCTCTCTACCTACAACACAAACTGCCTTCATTTCCAATCTCTTAATCCCTGAGGATATAAATGCTCTATAAATGACTGATGACAGATAATTATTTATTTTGTTTCTTTTTTTCTCTTTTTTAAAAAAGATTTTATTTATTTATTTTAGAGTGAGAGAGAAAGAGAGAGCATGGGAGCATGAGTGGGGGGTGGGGGACAGAGGGAGAAGCAGACCCCTGCTGAGCAGGGAGACTGATGTGATGTGGTGCTCCATCCCAGGATCCTGGGATCATGACCTGAGCCAAAGGCAGACACTTAAATGACCAAGCCACCTAGGGACCCCAGGTATTGTTCATTTTGAAACAAAATTAAAGGAAGTATAGGTGGGTTATGGCAAAATATGTTTCTCATATATTCATCTTGAATAGGGTGTCCATACTCTTTTAAAAATAAAATATTAGGAAAAATAATGTATTTTTCAGAGGATTATGACATTTCAATGTTCAGGAAATAATTTAATTTCACATCTTTATGTATCTTTTCAATTCTGTTAAAATAGAAGTATTTCCTGACACAAATAGGATTACTGTACATGAGGTGGGTGTTTATATTAGATTTGTTCTCTTGTTTTTATTTATGTATCAATTCTTTTATTAAAGTTACTGTGTTGAGGAACTTTCCACTCTATGTGGAAGATATATTTTCAAACACTATAAAAATATGCAAAACAGAATTTTTACTTTTCACCAGATTTACTAAATTAAATATTGTCTTTATTAATGTCAGCTTTAAGACTGCTTTGTTAAATTAAGGTATGTTCAAGTGCATAAATAGAAGTGCTTTTATATGGGTTGCAACAATGTTTCTGTAATTCCTGTCTAGGCAATTGTACCAGGCTCCTTGGATGGAATAGTTTCTTCTTTACAGAGTAGCTAAAATAATCTTTTAAATGTGTCATTGTTCTTTTCAAAACATCTCAGTATTTTCTTATCACACATCAATAAAGCTAGAAATTTGTTATGGCCCATGGATTATCAGAGCAATCTGGATCTCCTACCTTCTCCACTGTATCTCCTAGCTTCCCTGTTGTTCACCTCACTATGCTGACACTGGCACTTCTGCTCTTTTCAGAATACAATCACCCATACCTTGGCCTCAGAGAATTTATACCTCCTTGGCCTGGAACATAGTTCTGGTTATTGTTTTATTTCCTCACTTCACTCATGCCTGTGTACAAATAGTACTTTATCAGGAAGTTCTTTCTGCTTGTCCATTTAAAATAGCTACCACTGTTTACCTGTACTATGTTTAATTTTTCTTAACAGCATTTAGACCTGATTACATTAGTTTCCTATTATCATTATAACAAATCACTTAGTGCCTTAGAACAGCGTAAATTTATTACTTTACAGTTCCAGAGGCCAGAAGTCTAACTAAAATCAAGGTGTTAGCAGGCCTGCATTCCTCCTGGAGACTCTAGGGGAGAATCCATGCCTTACCTTTCCCCTGAGGTAATTGAGGTTAACTGCATTCCTTGTCTTGTAACCTCTTCCTCTATCACGAGTAATGTAATATATTCTCTTCTTGAATTACTTCCTTCTACCTCTGTGTATCTGACCTTTCTGCTTCCTTTTGTAAAGATCCACTGATTACACTGAACACATCTCTATAATATAGGATAATGTCACAATCTCAAAATCCTTACTTCAGTCAAAAATGAAACTTTCCTTTTACAGTTTATGGTAATATAGTCACGGGTTCCAGGGATCAGCACCACACAGACACTTTTGGAAAGTAGCGAGGAAGTTATTCAGCTTTCCACATTGGTATAAATGGTCTACACTTATTTATTTTTTACTTTTTTTTTTTCCTTCCAGTGAGATGTAAGCTCCACAAGAATGAAGACTTTATATGCTATGTTGATTATTCTCGTCTCTTAGCAAAATGCCTGAATACAGTAGGTGCTCAATAGAGATGAAGTAAAATGCAAACTGTTTGTGAAAGCTTGCATCCTGAAAGTAAGCTCTTAGTATCAATTCCTAAGAATTTAAGTAACAAAGATAAAAAGATGGGCTGTAGTCTAGCAACACACACTTGCTTACCTATAAGGTGACCTTGCTCTGAAAGGGAGGCATATGAGAATGGAGATAAATGAGAAACACTAGCCAGACTATCCTATAATATGCTACAATTCACTGATGTGGATTTCTGTAGGAAACAATGTGTTGTTTTTGTTATTATACGTTCTGATACTGAAGTCATGCTGTTAGCTGAAAACACGATCTTTTCTGATCTCAGATTATTCCATTTCAGAAAAGATATGTCATTTCAAATTTTCTTAGCAAATACAAATTAGAAGTTTTAAAAATTATTATCCACTCTTTCGGACTTCTTTCTCAGAGTAACTCAATTTCATAATGGCATATTTTCTCCAATCCCTCAGATTAGTTTGAAAGACTCTGAATTAGATTTAGTTTTCTTTGTCTGATTTTTCTCTTTTTGAATTTCCTTCCATGAGGACCTAAGTTTATGCAATATCAGGAGCTAAATCCTGTGCAATAGTTTTCAGTCTGTATTTAAAGATATCAATTCCATCTAAAGAGTAAGCGAAATATAGAATTAATGCAAATAATTCCAATAAATTACAAAGAAGAATTCAACTTGTTCATGGGAAAGTGGTATAAGATCCATCAACACTCATGTAATTTCATTATTGTATAGGTTCGTGTGTGCGTGTGTGTGTGTGTGTGAGAGAGAGAGAGAGGATGCAAATTATCTCCCTATTTATTTAGCACACTGTTCAAATCTAGATGCCATCTGATAAAGCTCTCCACTTACTTTGCTTGCTTTTTACATCAAATATGAACTAAGAGTAAATTATTGAGGGGCTGAGTTTTTTCATATCTTGAAACCCCTCATAATGTCAATATTTGCTTTGTTATTGGCACCCACTGACCCGTGGTATCATCTATTTCCTGGTCCTTTATGTTATCTGATGTTGGTGAAATTCTGTTGATTATCACTTTCATTTTCAACTCAGAGATATATCCCATATAGTAAATCAAAAATGTATTTAAACTACCTTAAAAATAGAGGACAGCTCATGTAATCTGTACTAAATTAAAAGCAAAAACAGCAAACAAGATAATTGTAAAAGATTCTAACTAGCAGACAATGATACTCCCTTTTTTCAGAGCTGAGATAGGTTTTTCTATATTTTGTATTCATTACCTCAAAAGGATTTGGAGAAGTAATTTAAATACATAGATTCCAACCAGTTTAATCCTAAAGCAAATAACTATTTCTTATATGAAACTTTTTTTCTTTTATGAAATCTCACCTCCACTATTATTTTAAGTGTGTTATGAATTTAAAACTGGTATTTACATGGTCAACTTAAAGCAGAGATTCTTAATGGGAAAGAGGGTGATACCGTCCCTCTGGGAATATTTGCAATCTCTGGAGACATCTTTGGTTGTCCAACTGGAAGAAGTTCTATTTTCATCAAGGGCAGAACCCAGGAATGCTGCTAAACATTCTACAATGTACAGGGCAGTCCTCTACAATAAAGAAATATCCAGTCCTAAATGTCAATAGTGTAAAGATTGAGAAAACCTATTAAAAAAAAAAAGGAATTGGGTATACAATATGCAATGGACTTAATTATATTTGTGCAAGTTTTATTTTCAAGGGTTGATAAAAAAACAACTCCTATGTGATCATATTTTAATTTATTATGTTGGCACAGACCAGGAACACAGATTTCTTTTTCTACAGCTCATTATGCATAAGAGTAGAGTTTTTAAAAGAAAATGTTGTCAAAACAATGATGGATGTTTTTGTTCTATTTAAAAATTAACTGGGAGGTAATCAACCTCTGAAATTAAGGGGGAGTACACAATGATAAGATCTTTTAAGAACTAAGAGAAATGTCGGTGGATTCAGTATAGTTTTTAATTTTTTTTTCAAATCTGTGTTTTCATTTGAAGATTCTCTAATGAGAAGTAGAGAACTCAATTAAAAACACTCAAAACAGTAAAACAATAAGGAAAAATCCCATGCAACATTAGAATGAAGTGCCATTTTCATTCATGGACAATTAACTGCTCATCAAGGATATAAAAATCAGCTCCTCAGATAAACGCCGATATACTCGGGAAAATGGTTTAACCCCTCAATCACGACAATGTTCAAATTGTCAGTTAGGCCTAATGTCACTTTTTTATTTCATTTTTCTACTTCTAGCAAATCTCTTCCCACAGGGGCCATTAGTCTCTCCGTATAAAAATTATTCATATTAAGAGGTACCTGGGTGGCTCAGTGGGTTGAAGCCTCTGCCTTCGGCTGGGGTCATGATCCCAGGGTCCTGGAATTGAGCCCCACACCAAGCTCTCTGCTCAGCAGGGAGCCTACTTTCTCCTTTCTCTCTCTGCCTGCCTCTCTGCCTACTTGTGATCTCTGTCATATGAATAAATAAAATCTTTAAAAATTTATGCATATTAAAATATGCAATACTAATAATATGATTTGATACTTTTCATAGTTCCTACAATACTATTAGAAAAACCACCACTAACTTACATTACATTAACCATTTAACCACACTTAACCCTATTTAAGGGGTCCAAAATCAATGTTCCTATGCCATTAACAATACTCATGCTTGCATGAAAGTCCCATCATGGATTCCAAGAAATATCACTTGAAATTTACTTAATAAACTCGGTAAAAATATTATATTGGAAAATCCAATAACCAGTCAAAACAATTTCCATTGTTTTCATTACATGCAAAAACATCCTATCCTGAGTTTTGTGGATCCTGTATTGTGACTGTTAATGACACACCTTCAATGTTTTGGGAAAATGGGATCTACAATGAAGAAGAACAAAAAGAAGAAAAGGAGGAGGAGGAAGAAGAAGGGAAAGAGAAAGAAAGGTGGAGGAAAAGGAAGAGGAGACAGAGAAGAAGGAGGAAAAGAAAGAGGTCTTAATAGGTTTCACTTCTTTTGCGTATCCCATTGATCTTAAATGCGCAATTTGGAGTCATGTATCATCAAATATCTAAAAGCATGACAACTGTGTTTTCTGTATCTAGGAGAAAAACTTACCATTGATATAGATTGCCTTTCCATGACAGAATAGAGGAGTTTCTGATGATGAGGTCAGTTCCCAACATTTTCTGTAAGCATTACCCTAAATATGAGAACTGCTTAATTTCCCTTTGCATTCTTTTAAGAAAGAGAGACAGACAGACAGACAAAGACTCCACCCCCAGCAGGAGCCCGACTCTGGGCTTGATTTCACTCCCTGAGATCGTGGCTTGAACCCAAATCAAGTCAGATGCTTAACTGACTGAGCCACCCAGGGGCCCCTCCCTTTCTATTTTGTTATGTTTATATTTACATTTTACATTTTTACATTTTCATCTTTGCATTTCTTTTATTTTCAAGATTGAATTGAACTATCTCCCTAAAACTTCTTTTCTCTATCTCATACTCTCATGCTCCCCCTCTCTCTTGGAAGATGACTCACATTTTCCACAATCTACTCTCCAACGTCCAACGCCTTGCATTTCCCATAGTAGTCAACTCTACCTTATTTCAAACACTGCTTTTTAAAAAATTTTTAACAGAAATCTGAATTTCTTTTCATTTGCTACTACTTTTGCAATTGTGTCTCTGATTCTTAATTCTTTTAGCCTTTAAATATGATCTATCAGAAGAATTTTAATACCTTTAGCTCCCAACTTTTCCTACCTGGAATTCACAACAATAAAACTATGAATTGAAGATGCAATTGTGTGCACCCTAAAGCTGTAAGGGAAAGCATGTCTAGCATGGGCTCTGATATACAGGTGTGAAGATGAATATCAAAAGCCTTGATAAAACTTTCTAATACTGAAAGTACTATAAACACTCCCACGCCCACATTCTTTCACATAGAAGCAAAAACTTTCTGTTACAATTCATTTCTGCATGGTGTATATCTACCTTCTTTATGAAAGTTTATCTGTGTTTTAAAAATTTTACCTCTTTCTTAACTTGGTTCCTTTCTTCTTCTACCACATGTAGGTTAAAAGAATTTGTTGGATCCTCTTTTCCCTTTCTATCCCAGATTTTTGTCTTGACCACAAGATCAAAATTTGTTTTTAAGTTGATCCTATATATCTTCCTGAGTTTCTGATGTTCTTTTTTCAAAGTGTGAACTTTACTTTTTGTTCACATACCAAATTCTGAAGACTTTTCTTTTCTTTTTTTTTTTTTTAAACCTGCTAACTGTGGTTTTCCTTTTGCCTTCTGACAAATCTAATTCTTTGAGTCAAAGTGTTCCAAAAACAGGTCTTCAAACTTCTTTCCTGATGTTTAGACGTGTGATAATGCCAATGTTTTTTCTTCATCTCAGTATTAAGGGATATACATATTATTTTTGACACTTATTTTATCTGTGTATTACATGTCAACCTTTCTCAAATATATTATGTTTAAACTCCTATTTTGAATCCTACATATATATGAGCATACTGAAGGCTTGAGGCACTTCCAGTTTCTTAGCTCTGACTACATAAAAAAATGCAAAATCATAGTCATTAAAATTAGTTCAGTTCCCTGACAACAGGGACAATACATCACTCATCAATTCAAGTGCTTGCGCATGTAAACAGTGCATCCTCTAATTGAGACGGCCTGGGTCATTAAAATTAGTTCAGTTCTCTGACAACAGGGTTCCTCCTTGAGAAGAAATGTACTAGATGTGTAGATCTGTATTGTGTGAAGTCCCTGCCAGTAAACACAAGACCTTGCCCTAATTTTGAAACCTGAAATTTTGAAAATTTTGAAAATTTTTATTTATTTTGAAAACTCTATGTGCAATTTTGTCAACAATTATTCATCTTGCTCTCGGAGATTTCATTCCCATAAAATTAAAATGTTTTATTCATACATGCATGCAAACGGATGATAAACAGGGAGTGTTATACTTCTGATGAAAGGACACAGATGGTCAGGATTCAGGACTGATAACTAGAATTCCAACAGGTTGTGGTGGACAGACCCTTTGATAATTTCATGTTCGTAGCATATATAATTTCTCCCACTGAGTGTGGGTGGGACCTGTAATTTGCTTCTAACCTACTGAATATGGCAAAGATGATGAAATATCATCTTCATAACATTCAGATGTCACTTGTTTGATTACAAGAGATTGTTTGTTATACTATATAAGATTCTTAATAAGCTGACTGAAAAATTAGATTCTCCTTGCTGGCTTGCTGAAATATGTAATGTGTAAAGAAAGTCCTCATTACACTGAATTAACAGAAGCCTCTAAGGACTGGGGGTGGCCTCTAGGAACTGAGTGTACTCTCCAGCCAGAAGAGAATGCTGGATTCCCCCGTCAAATATCTGCAAAGAAAAGATTCTGCCCAGCAACCTGAATGTGCTTGGACTGAGGTCTCCTGAGTCAGGTCTCCAGATGAGAAAGCAACCCAATCAAAACCTTGAATGCAGTCCTGAGCAGAGGACTCAGATTAGCTTATCCATACTCATTACTCAAGGAGACTATGAGGTAATAAATGCACGTTATTTAAAGCTGTGTATTTTGTAGTAATTTGTTGTCCAACATCAGAAAAATCCCTTTATCACATATAGCTGAGAACAGCATGTTTTTCAGAGACACTAAAAAGACGAGTTATTTGGTCTTAACCCTTGAATGGCTTCTTTCTGGAGAAATGAGTTAGGAAATAAATAATCTGGAGTCTCCTTTCATTAAAACTAGGGACCCACACTGGTAATAACTTCATGTAAAAGGTGGGTCAATGTTTTTACAATAATTCTGATTATATAGGCAGTGAGTTCTAAGATACAAAGCCACAAGAGGAAAAAGGACAAAGGGGAGAAAAAAAACCTAAACAAGTAAAAGCTGTTCTACATATGCAAAATGTGTACATATATATATGCAAAATGTGTATAAGTAAAAGCTGTTCTACATATGCAAAATGTGTACATGTATATATGCAAAATGTGTATAAGTAAAAGCTGTTCTACATATGCAAAATGTGTATTTCTTTTTCACCTATGCCTTAGCCTCTTAGCATTATGGCACAGTTTTCTTCTGTCTTTGTTGTCTCATATTAGAATCTAAACATAGTAGAAATATAACAATAAACATAGTAGAAATCTGTACCATAGAAATATAAAATAAATGAACAAAAAACATTCTAAATTAAGTTTTATTAAAGATTCAACATCATAATATCTAAGAGACACATTTAAATAGCTGAATAAAAACACCCACACAAAAATACAGGACAGGGGTGCCTGGGTGGCTTAGTGGGTTAAAGCCTCTGCCTTTGGCTCAGGTCATGATCCCAGAGTCTTGGGATCGTTCCCCGCATCGGGCACTCTGCTCAGCAGGGAGCCTGCTTCCCTTCCTCTCTCTGCCTGCTTCTCTGTCTACCTGTGATTTCTGTCTGTCAAATAAATAAATAAAATCTTAAAAAAAAATACAGGACAAATATTAACAAAAACAAGGAGAATAATGCAGTCATTTTAAGAGAAGAAATAACACTGTAAGATGAAAAACATCATAAGGAATAAAGATGGAAAATACATACTGTATAAGTAAAAATAAGTCAAAAAGATCATGAACACATATATCTAGTAAAATAGGTTCAATAAATGCACTTATATATCTAGTAAAATAGGTACAAAGCTACCAATGACAGAACTATTGAGGGAATAAAATAATTGAATCAATAAAGTCCTAGGTTCATATTAAGTACTGATGGGTCAAGAAGTATGGAAAAAAATTAAATATACATCCTATGACTCTAATTCTGGACAAACAGACAACCAATTAAAAAAAGGAAAGTATGTGTGTGTGTGCATGTATGTGTGTAATTAAGCTTTTCTTATGAGTCTGGCATGTGATGAAAAGACGTTTGAAAATTATTTCTGATTTACTGAAACCTTTTTATTTTATTTATTTATTTATTTTTAAAGATTTTATTTATTTATTTGACAGAGAGAGATCACAAGTAGGCAGAGAGGCAGGCAGAGAGAGAGGAAGGGAAGCAGGCCCCCTGCTGAGCAGAGAGCCTGATGTGGGGCTCGATCCCGGGACCCTGAGATCATGACCTGAGCCGAAGGCAACGGCTTAACCCACTGAGCCATCCAGGCGTCTCTAGAGTGAAAACTTTTTAAAAATTTATTTGTTTTTTAAATTCTACTATAATTAATATACAGTGTTATATTAGTTTCAGGTGTACAATATAGTGATTCAACAATTCTATACAATACTCAGTGCTCATCATGACAAATATATTTAACACCTTTACCTATTTCACCTATATCCCCACCCCTCTCCCATCTGAGAACTACCAGCTTGTTCCCTACATTGAAGTCTGGGGTTTTTTGTCTCTTTTTTTTCTTTGATCATTTTTTTCTTAAATTTTGCATATGAGTGAAATCATACAGTATTGGTCTTTCTTTGACTGACTTATTTCATTTAGCATCTCCAGAACCATCCACCCTTTGGCGAGATTTCATTCTGTTTTAGGAGTGAGTAATATTCTGCGTACACGCGTGCATGCGTGTGTGTGTGTGTGTGTGTGTGTGTGTGTGTGTATCACCTCTTCTTTATCCATTCATCCATCAGGGGACATTTGGGCTGCTTCCATAATTTGGCTATTGTAAATAATGCTGCAATAAACGTGGAAGTTGGCATATAATTTTTCATAACATTCTTTTATAATCCTTTGTATTTCTGAGATGTTGGTTGTTATTTCTCCTCTTTCATTTTTTTTTTTTAAGATTTTATTTATTTTTTCAGAGAGAAAGAGAGAGAGCATGAGCCTGGGGAAGTGGCAGGCAAAGGGAGAAGCAGGCTTCCTGCTGAGCAAGGAGGCTGATGTGGGACTCCATCCCAGGACCCTAGGACCATGACCTCGCCATAAGCAACTGCTTAACTGATGGAACCACTCGACATCTCTGTCCTCTTTCATTTCTAATTTTATTTGAGTCCTCTCTCTTTCTCCTTTTTTTCTCTCTCTTTCCCTCTTTGTTTTTTTTTTTTTTTTTGATAAGCATGGCTAACAGTCTATCAGTTTTGTTGATCTTAAAAAAAAGAAAAACAGCTCCTGATTTAACTGATTTTTTTAAAAATTTCCATTTCCTTCATCTCTGTTCGAATCTTTATTATTTCCTTCCTTCTACTGGTTTGGGACTTTTCTTGTTCTTCTTTTTCTAGCTCCTTTAGGTGTAAGGTTAGGTTGTTTATGTGAAATTTTTCTTGCTTCTTGAGCTTGCCCTGTACAGCTATAAACTTCCCTCCTAGAACTTTTGCTGTATTCCAAAGATTTTGAATCACTGTGTTTTCATGTTCATATATCTCCATGTATTTTTTTTATTTCCTCTTTGATTTCTTGATTGACCCATTCATTATTTAGTAGCATGCTACTTAACATCCGCACATTTGTGTTCTTTCCTGATTTTTTTCTTGTGGTTGATTTCTAGTTTCAAAATATTGTGGTCACAAAAGATGCATGCTATGACTTCAATCTTTTTGAATCTGTTGAGACTTGTTTTGTGATCTAATTTGTGATTTACTCTGGAGAATATTCCATGTGCACTTGAAAAGACTGTGTATTCTGGGCTTTTTTAGGATAGAATGTTCTGAATATATCTGTTAGATCCATCTGGTACAATGTATCATACAAAGCCACTATTTCCTTGCTGATTTTCTGTTTGGATAATCTATCCATTGATGTAAATGGGGAGTTAAAGTCCCCTACTCTTACTGTACTACTACTACTTCCTTTATGTTTGTTAATAGGTGCTTTATGTATTTGGGGGTGTCCAGGCTGGATGCATAATTATTTACAAGTGTTATATCTTCTTGTTGGGTTGTTCCCTTTATGGTTATATAGTATACATTTTATCTTTTGCTAAAGTCTTATTTTATTTTATTTTATTTTTATTTTTTTTTAAAGATTTTATTTATTTATTTGACAGAGAGAGAGATCACAAGTAGGCAGAGAGGCAGGCAGAGAGAGAGAGAGGAGGAAGCAGGCTCCCTGCTGAGCAGAGAGCCCGATGTGGGACTCGATCCCAGAACCTGAGATCATGACCTGAGCCGAAGGCAGCGGCTTAACCCACTGAGCCACCCAGGCGCCCCTAAAGTCTTATTTTAAACTCTATTATTTTTCCAATATAAGTATTGCTACCCCAGCTTTCTTTTCACTTCCATTTGTATAATAAATGTTTTTCCATCCATCCATTCACTTTCGATCTGCATGTGTCTTTAGGTATGAAATGAGTCTCTTGTAAGCAGCATATGGATGGGTCTTGCTTTTTTTAAAATCTATTCCATCACCCCAAGTCTTTTGATTAAAGCAGTTAGTCACTTTATATTCAAAGTAATTAGTGATAAGTATGTACTGACTGCAATTTTCTTACTTGTTTTATGGTTGTTTTTATAGATTTCCTCTGTTCCTTTTTACTCTTGCCCTCTTCTGTTGGTTTGCTGGCTTTCTTTAGTGATATATTTAGATTACTTTTCCCTATTTTTGCATATCTCCTATCCTTTTGATTTGTGGTTACAGTTAGGTTTATATATACTATCTTGTACAAATAACAGGCTATATTATGTTCACTTAAGTTTGAACTAATTCTAAAAGCACTAAATTTTAATTCTTATCCTTGCACACACACACTTCAGGTATATGCTGTCACACTTTATATCCGTTTATATTTATGTGAATCTCTTGACTAATTTTTATAGATATACTTAGTTTTACTGCTTTTGTGCTTCCTACTTTCCTTACTGTTGTTTATCATCTTTTCTTTTCACACATAAAGTCCCCTTTAACATTTCTTGTAAGTATTATTTAGTTGGTGATGAATTCCTTTAACTTTGGGAAATTTTATCTGTCCTTCTAACCTGAATGATAGCCTAGTATCCTTGGCTGCAAGGTTTTTTTTTTTTTTTCTTTCAGCACTTTGAATATGTCATACCACTGCATTCTGGCCTACAAAATTTCTGCTGAAAAATCAGCTGATAGCCTTACGGGGTTTCACTTACATGTGTTTCCTTTTGATACTTTTATAATTCTCTCCTTATCACTACTTTTTGTCATTTTAACAATTGTGTGTCTTGCTGTGGACCTCCCTGGGTTGATTTTGTTGGGGCTTTCTGTGCTTCCTGGATCTGGAGTTCTGTTTCCTTCCCCAGAATTGGGAAGTTTTCAGCTCTTCTTTCTTTCTTTTAAAAAAAATTTTTTTTTAATTAGCATATAAGGTCTTATTAGCCCCAGGGGAACAGGTCTGTGCATTGCCAGGTTTACATACTTCATAACACATACCTTCCCCAATGTCCATAACCCCATCACCCTCTCCCTACCCCCATCTCCCTGGGAATGGTTTTGTTTTGTGAGATTATCAGCTCTTATTTCTTAAAGTAAATTTTCTGCTCCCTTTTATCTCTCTTCATGTGATATCACTATAATGTGAATTTTGTTATGCTTACTGGTGTCATTAAGCTCCCTTAATCTATTCTCATTCTTTATTAATCTCTTTTTCTTTCTCCTTTCAGCTTGATTGTTTTCCATTACTCTGTCCTCCAGGTTATTAATCTGTTCTTCTGCTTCCTCTAGTCTACTACTTATTCCATCTAGTGTATTTCTAATTTCAGTTATTGAGTTCTTCATCCCTGATTTGTTCTTTTTTTTATATTTTCTGACTCTTTATTGAGGGTCCCACTGAGGTCTTCTACTCTTTTCTCAAATCTAATGAGTTTCTTTATGACTATTACCTTAAATTCTCTATCAGGCATATTATTTATATCCATTTTATTTATCTCTCTTGCTGCAATTTTGTCTTGCTTTTTCATTTGGGGCATATTCTTCCATGTCCTCTGGGAAGAATTCTCTAGGTCTGTTTCTATACATTAGGAAAATTGGCTATGTCTACTACTCTTGAAAGTAGTGGCCTTAAGAAGAAGAGGTCCTGGGGTCCCTTGCAGTGCAATGTACCCTGTTCACCAAAACCTGGTACTTCAGGGGTTCTTGCTATATGTGTTGCACACACCTTACTGTTGTGGCTGAGCCTTCAGTCCAGTCATCTGTAATGGTTCTCTTCACTTGTTGTGGGTAATGTTTGGTCCTTGTGTTATTAATGGGCCAATCTTGGGCTGCCTTGGGCTCGAGTGGGGTCAGAACTGGTATTTTCCAGAGTGTTCTTCTTGTGTTGCCCCCTGGGAGGCTTTCATTGGGGGGGAGGGTGCAGTCAGACCAGATGTCTGCCCCCAGCCTAGAGCTAGGGCTGCACCAAATTGGTGTGTGTGTGTGTGTGTGTGTGTGTGTGTGTGTGTGGTTATCTTCCCCTTTCCCTAGTGCAGAAATCACTTTGAGTGGTATGGCCTCTGCCAGGGTGCTTGCACAATACCACACTTATGACCCCATTTTGGATTATTTCTGTTGAGGCTGGGTTCAAGGAGGCTAATCCATCAAAGAATGCCTTGGTGGAAGACGCTGTTAACAAGCTAGGTGGAGGGTGTCTGTGCTGTGCTGGTTCCTGAAAGCGTCTGTATATCTCAGCTAGGGGGCAGGAAAGGGAAATAGTGTCTGCCAGCTCTTTGGTTCTTGGAGAAGTTTTCCAAAGATCTCTGCACCTCCAGCACACCTCTGAGATTAATAAACAAATCTCCCTTTCATATATCCCAGACATTTTTCTTTTTCTTTTATTAAGATTTTATTTATTTACTTATTTGTCAGAGAGGGAGAGAGAGAGCAAGCAGGCAGACTGGAAAGCAGAGGCAGAGAGAGAAGCAGGCTCCCTGCTCAGCAAGGATCCCGATGCAGGACTCAACCCCAGGTTCATGACCTGAGCCGAAGGCAGCAGCTTAACCTACTGAGCCTAGATGTCCCATACCCCAGGCATTTTTCAAATTGCTGCTCCTATCCTGTATTTCAGTGGGGCAGTTTGTTGTACTGTCTCTTTAAGGGCAGGGATTCAGTTTCCTTTCTTCTGCTCTCCCAGAGCAGAGCCACTGATCTTTAAAGTTTCAGGTGTTAAGCCTCACTGATTTTGAGAATTAAGCCCCTCCAATTTTCAAAGCCAAATGTTTTGGGGATTGCTATTCCCAGTGCAAGTCCCTTGTGCCTGGGGTGCCTGAAGTGTGGTCTGCTTTTCTCCATTTTTCATGTTTGCTGTGACCCTCCTCACCATGGACAGTCTTGCAGGTTATCTTGTTTTCCAACCATGTCTCTGTCCTTCCTACCATGTTCAGTGCAGCCTCTTCTCTACATTTAGCTGTGGAGAGCCTGTTCTGCCAGTCTTTGGGTTGTCTTCTGGATTATTTAAACTGATGAGGATCTTATCTAGTTGAATCTATAGGATGAGGTGGTTTAGGATCATTCTACTCTGCTATCTTGCCCAGAAGTCCTACCTTTTGTCTAGAATATAAAACTATCTATTTTTTAAAAGATTTTATGTATTTATCTGACAGAGGGAGACACAGTAATAGATGGAACACAAGCAGGCGGAATGGGAGAAAGAGAAGCAGGCTTCCCCACTGAGTAGGGAGCCTGATGCGGAGTTTGATCCCAACATCCTGGGATCATGACCTGAACTGAAGGCAGATGCTTAATGACTGAACCACTTAGGCAGCCCTAGAATATGAAACTTTTTAAAGGAAAGTTGTTTCTGGGTACTTTGCCAAATGGAGAAGGATAATCATAAAAATATGTTTATATTCTTCTTTCATTTATTTAAAATATTTTAACTATGGTAAGTTCTTTTGAGTAAATAAACAAGAGAATGCTTTAACTTTTCATCTTTCAGACCTGGACATAATATTTCAGTTTGTGATATTACCCAACTTTTTCCTCCTTAAACATAGTGAGATCATCAATCTAAAAGGATGAATTTTGCTTTCTGTAATAAAATTTTAAGTGAAAAGAAGTTGCTTAAATCATTCTGGTGTGACAGAAGCTGGAGAAATGAACCCCAAATGCCAGACATTGTGTTCTAGGACAGAGCAGAAGGAAGAATTAGTTTCTATCAAGCATATCAGATATGCTTATATAATGCCTAAAATCCATTCACACTTCTATGATTTTGTTTACATGTACACATAACTGAAGAAAGCACCAGTCAATTCGGGGCCCAATGGGAATCATGAATATCATGGTTACTGTCAAGCACATTGGTCTGTATAAAGGCAACTCAGGCAATGTGACGATCTTTTGCTTGGCATAAGCAATGGTAGTACAGGAGGGCAGGAGTTGTGGAAGGAAGGGCATCAGTGTTGTGTAAAATCTGATAGCAAAAGGGTAAAACCTTTGTGAAGCAGAATAACTTATTTCTTTTTATACTACACATAGTAAGCTTTTTTTTAAAAGATTTTATTTATTTATTTGACAGAGAGAAATTACAAGTACACTGAGAGGCAGGCAGAGAGAGAGAGAGAAGGAAGCAGGCTCCCTGCTGAGCAGAGAGCCCCATGCGGGACTCGATCCCAGGACCCTGAGATCATGACCTGAGCCGAAGGCAGCGGCTTAACCCACTGAGCCACCCAGGCGCCCCTACACATAGTAAATTTTGTTTAGGAGATCTTTTGTTAAGAGCTTATTACTAATACACCACATGAGTGGAAATTTAAAAGGGCTAGTTCTAATTCTGTTTTTCTCCCTACCATTGGAAAACTTATCTGCATTAGAACTTTTTTTTAAATATTAAATCCTTTACTTCTGTGGTTTACAAATATGAAGAGCATGTGATCCAAAACCTTAAGAACTTATAACCTAGAAGGAAAGGTAATAAAGGAAATAAAGGTAATAAAGGAAAGGTAATATATATGTGCATGCGAGTCTATCATATACTCTTCAGTTTGTAGCTACAAGTAGAGGAAAGTAAATGTGCACCAACAGTTTAATAGGAGATAGAATATATAATTCAATGTTAATATTTTTAATGAAACATTAAAAATACTTTAATGAAACATTATATATCATAGAGTCAATACCCTAGCAAATGTAATTTTGCTTTTCCAAATCCAGCCTTGTGCCTTGGTAATTTTTGTTATGACGATACAACATGACTGTGTTACAAGATATAGAATGGCCAAAGAATGTCACTTAAATTCCTGTCAAGAATTACAAGAATATTCAAATAGAAGGTGTGAGCCCTTTTGTATCTATTCAACTTTATTCTCTTCAAATATGATAGTGAAGAAATAAAAATGTGGTCAAATCCCTAAAAGCTAAGCAAATGAGATGGGATAGAAATGGGAGTGGCAGGGCCATCTGGATGGCTCAGTGGGTTAAAGCCTCTGTCTTCGGCTCAGGTCATGATCCCAGGGTCCTGGGATGGAGCCCTGCATGGTGCTCTCTGCTCAGCTGGGAGCCTGCTCCCCACCCCCTCGCCTTTCTGCCTACTTGTGATCTCTGTCTGTCAAATAAATAAATAAAATTTTAAAAGAAGAAGAAGAAGAAGAAGAAGAAGAAGAAGAAGAAGAAGAAGAAGGAGAAGAAGAAGAAGAAGAAGAAGGAGGAATGGGAGTGGCAGATTTGGGGAAGTTTAAAGCAGAGGTAGAAGATTAGATGGAAAGATAAGCACATTCCCAAAAGTTGGAAAAGAAACAGAAGTTTAAGTACAGAATACTAGCAGAGGAGGAAAGAATTGGAGAAGGGGAAACCTCAGAGAGACTTGGACTGGATATGAGTATGAAGTGAGAAGAGGTTATGAAATATTTTCATTAACTGAAATTCTGTCAACAGAACTTTATTACAGTGTCATTTATCAACTAGGCAAATACCAAAAGGCTTTTCTTTAAATAATTAAAATTAACTATCTTCAAAAAATAATATTGTTGGTACGGTATTGGCACATTTAGAATAATTACCTTTTTCATTCTAGTACTTGAGGGGAATCAGTGTAAGGCCAGCCTTCTTATTTAATGAAAGCTCATGAGCCATCATGCCTTTCCATGGAGTCCCAGTAAAGTATCTAATTTGTGGAGGAAACTTTTTCGTGAAACAAACTGGTATTATAATAGCAGAGAAAATGCATACCAATGTATAAAGTAACCAACACAGTCACTCTATCTTAAATTAAAACTAACATATAAATATTAAAGACCACATAGGGAAAACATAAGTCAAGAAAGAGAAACACGAAGATACATAAATAAATCTTTAAAGATAAACTAGATTAATTAAAAATGCATATTGCAAAGGATAATCAATAAAGAAATTTTTATAAATAAGTATAATTGATATATTAAGGGAGGAGGTAAATGGGATCAAATAAAATACTCAACAGCAGAGAAGATATAAGATAAGAACAACAAAAAGAATGACAAATTAACTGATAGAAACATTTTAAATACTAATATAATTATGTCAATAATCATTTTCTATGTAAATCATTTAAATTTGCCAAATAAGAGATAGAGATTGCCAAGACAGGAAAACAAAGCAAAGAGACCCAATTATATGTTGTGTACAAATCTACTTTAAATGTTAGCACTCATAAAGATGAAAAGTAAAGCATGGAGAAAGATGTACGATGTTATCATTAACCAAAAAGTTGTATTAGGTATGATGTTAGACAAGGCCAACTCCAGATCAGGAGGATTATCAGAGATGTCAATATTACATAATAATGAAAGAATCAATTCTCCAAGAAGGAATAATAATTATAAATGTGTAAATACCTAAAAGGAGTGTCAAAATAGGTGAAGTAAAAACTGATAAAACACAGTTGGAACTTCAATGGTCCTCTTTCAGTAACTGACAAATTAGTAGAATATACTTGACATGGACAGCATTATTAATCTATTGTACCTAATTGATATCTGTAGACTACTGTATCCAACAACAATAGAAAACATATTCTTCTGAAGCTCTCATGGGACATTCAGAAAGTCAGACCACATTCTGGGACATAATATATTTTAACCAATTTAGAAGAAAAGAAATCAAATAAAGTATGTTCTCACTCCAACAAAATTAAACTAGAAATCAATAATATAACAGATAAATAGAAAATGTGCAAATACTGGGAGATTCAACAACAGGTTTCTAAATAACACAACAGTCAAAGAAAAGTCTCAAGTGAAATTCAAAAGTATTTTTAAAGGGATAAAAATAAAAAATAGAACTTATTAAAAATTGTGGGATGCATAGAACATAGTACCTAGAGGGAAATCTGTAACATTAAAGTCATATGTTGAAAGAAAAGAATGTTATGAAAGAAATAATCTAAGCCTCCAATTTACGGTACTAGACAAAGCTCCAATATGACTGGTGTTCTTATAAAGGAAAAGACAAAGACATACAAGGAAAAGGCCATGTTACAATGGAGGCAGAGTCTGGAGTGTTACATCTACCAGCGAAGGAATGCCAAGGACTGCCCGCAACAATAAAAGCTAAGATGAAGGCCATCAAACAGATTCTCCCTTAGAGCCCTGCCAACACATTGATTTCATACTTCTAGCCTCCAGAATGGTGGTAGAATAAATTTCTGTTGTTTTTAAGCCACCAGTTTGTGGTAATTTGCTACAGTACTCCCAGGAAGCAGAGATAGAGAATAATAAGACATGAGTCGTCAATGTAATTTGGTATCTTGGATGGGATTCGAGTATATGTGCTACCAAAACAAGCATTCCTGGATGGGATTTTAGAAGAGGAACAGGATATGAGGAAAATATTGAGGATGTAGGAATATATAATATATAGACCATAGTTAATAATAATGTATCACTATATCACTATGTAAGTGATATATATACATATATATATATATATATATATATGTTCATTAATTGCAATAAAAGTACTACATTCTTATAAAATGTCAATAAGAGGGAAACAGGTTGTGGGGTATATGGAAATTCTTAATCTTTGTAATAATTCTATAAATTTAAAACTATTCTAGAATTTTAAAAAATTATATATATTAAAAAATTAGATAAAAGTACAAACACATAAGAATGGCCAAATAAAGACTGATCATAAATTAACTGAGGCACTCTGAGATATCTGAGATGTTACTACTTTCATGAAATATGTAACAATAAAAAAATGACAAAACTGAGAAAAGTAATAGCATTGGAAAGTTTTTACATGACTAATAAAAAGAAAAGATGAATGCCTTTGAAAAACATTTCCCAGAATTTAGAGCCAAAATGCCTGAGAGAAAAGGTCAGAACTGGATTATTCTGGGAAGTTAAAGGTGATTGCTAATGACTGATTTTTTTTGTTTCCCAAAATTCATATGCTGAAACTGACACCCCCAAGGTGATAAGGAGTAAAACTTTGAGAGGCACTTAGGACGTGAAAGAAGAGCTCTCATGAATGGGATTGATGTCCTCAAAAAAGAAAAACAAAACAAAACAAAACACACACAGAGTGAGTTTGCCCCTTTCACAATGTAAGGACACGGGGAGAAGACACTGCATATGAAATGGGAAGAGCGGGCACCTGGGTGGCTCAGTTGGTTGAGTGACTGCCTTCGGCTCAGGTCATGATCCCGGACTTCCAGAATGGAGTCCTGCATTGGGCTCCCAGCTCCTTGGGGAGTCTGCTTCTCCCTCTGACCTTCTCCTCTCTCATGCTCTCTCTCACTCATTCTCTCTAGAATCTAACCATACTAGCACCATATCTTGGACTTCCCAGGCTCCAGCACTGTAAGAAGTAAATTTTTCTAGTAATTTTTTTTTAGTAAAGCTAAAGTAAATTTTTCTAGTAAAATTTTTTAGTAAAGCTACCCAATTTGTGGTTCTTCTATATAGCAGCTCAAAGAAACTAAGATAGTAACCTAGAAAAATAAAAGAAAATCAATAGAAAGAAAATATCAAATAAAAATAGAATTTCCCAGACAGGAAAAACACAAATTATTAACTTGAAAGGGCCTTACCAAGGAACAAGCAGAGAACATGGGGGAAAAAAACTCTCTACTTAGATAATTTTTGAACTTCAAAACATAACAGGTAATTTTATGAAGGCAGGTGGAAAAGAAGGAGAATATGGACTCAAGGGTATACATTCATGAAAAACGACATTGGGGCATGTTGGGAATCAGAAGAGCTCAGTATTAACTCATGGTTTGCCTGACCGGCTTGTCTTTGGTGTGGGACCAAAGTCCTGGTCTTGACCATATAATCTTGCCTAATGGCAATTCTTGTACCTGCAGATGACTACCTTCAGTTATCACTCTCTCACCTCCTCACAGACAAGTTGTAGAAGATCTGAGACCTTTGAAACTCAGATTCTGCAGAGACTCTTTCTGAAATACCAAATGATTTAGAACTGAGGATGTACGTTGTTAATCAGTCATTTAAAATAGGAAATCATTTAAAATAGGAAGGTTTTAGTTTTTTTGTATAATACTATAAAATTAATACAATAATATTCCAGCTGAATCATGATAGCAAGAGAAAGTGGGGAAGCAGATAAAACTATTGCTTAGATGGTTAGAAATAACATTAGGAGAATGATTTCAGACTGAGGTTAGGCTGCCTGGTAGTAATTTAGGAACTTTAATACAGTACCAGGTACGTCAATAAATAGCTTAGGAGTCTAGAATTCTTCACATTGAAGTCAAACCACACAATACTTTGAAGGCTACGTAAATTGGTTTGCACTAGAAAGGAAAAACTATGAAAGAGACCTTTGATCCACAATAGAAGAGCTATCACTAGAACCAATGTTGTAATTCCCTAATTAAGATATTGTATGATTAAACCCTGAAAAAGAAAAAAAATAAATAGAAAGAAGGTAAAATAAATACAAGCTCAATTGAAAGAGTGTTCTGAAGAGGAGAAGTATTTTGGAGTTAAAAAAATGATGGGTTTGCCTAGCAGATATAGCAAAAAAACACCACCAAAATATAGATTGCATATAAAGTTTTCTCCTCTTTTGTTTCAGACTGTAATTGCCTTTGTGTTCTGCAATTAAAAGCTTTGGACCTATGACGGATATCACAAGTGGCTGGAAGCTTTGAGGATAAGAATCAGATCCTGACCTTATTGTAAAATCACACCTGATATATACAAAGGATCAGAGTCAACCTTAAGGATTTTGCCCTCCATTTGATTAAAATAATTTATGACTAAAATCTTATTTCTGAAACAAATTGTTGGAACTACTAGCAAAGTTAAAACTTGCAAATTTTAGTTTCCTGGTTAAGCCCTTAAGGTTTCTCTGGGCCGTATCTACTGCTTGTACTTCCTGTTCTAGGTGGAAATTGAAAATGCTTTCACACAGACAATGACCAGAAGAAGGCTTAATGAATATTCACATCAGGATGGTGGACATTGGACATTAGTGATTCAAAGTAGGTAGGCATTACAGGTTCTGACAACTCCTTAACAACTTTAGTGTTGAAGGATACATTTAAAAAATATTTTGGCTTCATGTTTATATGTTTAAATTCATGAGAATTCCAAATATCTTACTAACTGGATGAAAACAAGTAATTTTTCTTTAGGATGACATTTTGCATTATTTCTTTAATATCACACATTAAAACAAGGATCTCCCTCACCGGTGCTAAGAAACAGAACTGAGGTAAATGGGAAAAATTATAAATGAGTCATATTTTAAATGAATTAAGGGCAATTTTAAATTTATCCTTACTTTTACTATCACTTAATCTATGTAAGGTCCTAAATTTATCTTGTGTCAAAAATAATTCTATTCATCCATTTAGATTTGGTGAAAGGGACAGAATTATTTAAAAAAAAAAAAAGTTCTGAACTTGGAATGTTTGAAATACAACTAGAAAACTATGTAAATATGAGCAATTTTCTTAAACTATCTGAAAAATATTTTATGTGTAAAATGTGGATAATAATACCTACTTATAAAATAATTTTTTCAATGTTCAGTATAATCTCTAACATACCAAATATTTAATGTTAGATATTGTATTTCAAAAGGGATAAAGATTTTAGAAACTTAAAAAAACAATAATAACACTAAATTCTTAGAAATCTGATTTAATACACAATTTAATACACTTATTTTTTAGCATTGAATAATAAATCAGTTGTTTGCTTGTTTCTCTTGAATTAAACAATCACTTAAAAATAGTAAGATGCAGGGGCACCTTGGGTGGCTCAGTGGGTTGAAGCATCTGCCTTCCGGGAAAGTCATGATCCCAAGGTATTGGGATAAAATCCTGCATCAGGCTCTCTGCTCAGCGGGGAGCCTGCTTCTCCTTCTCTCTCTTCCTGCCTCTCCTCCTGCTTGTGATCTCTGTCAGTCAAATAAATAAATAAATAAATAAATAAATAAATAATTTTAAAAAAATGAAATAAATAAATAAAATTTTTAAAAAGAAATAGTATTATGCCTCCTTCATTCAGATATTTGTAACTATTAGTTGTTTAGCTGTTAAAATAAATTGACTGGAATGATCACCAAAAATTAAAAAATAGCAGTGATAGCAGCTATTCCAGTTTTGTTCTTATTTAACAGAAAAAAAAGTCTTGTCTTTCATTTAAAACAAAATGCTGGCTAATAATTTAGTATGATTTTAAAAAAATCATACTGCTAGGATGTGAAACTCTATCTTTTATACTAAAAATAATTGTAGTATTTTTCTACTATTTTTTTATTTTATGCCACTTGTTTTCAGATCTATTAAAATCATGTGTTTTCCTCTAATTTTAAGTATTTAACATTTTAAAATCTAAAGTATTTTACATTTGAAAGGTTTTTTTGTTTTAAAGATTTTATTTATTTATTTGACAGAGAGAGATCACAAGTAGGCAGAGAGGCAGGCAGAAAGAGGAGGAAGCAGGCTCCCTGCTAAGCAGAGAGCCCAATGTGGGGCTCGATTCCAGGACCCTGAGATCATGACCCAAGCCGAAGGCAGAGGCTTTAATCCACTGAGCCACCCAGGCGTCCCTAGAGTATTTTTTTTTTAATTAAAGTACTGCATATAATTCATTCATTCATTCATTCATTCATTTTAATGCCTGAGCATTTCTGTAACATCCCAATGGGATTATGGATTCGTTTCCTAGATAGCTGAATGTCATTTACTAATATTTGATTTAGAACATTTTTCTTGTACAGTAACTATGTGAAAATAATTCTATCAGATTCCTTTTAAGAGTAACACTGCCTTTGTTTGAAAAAATGCTATAGATTTGAGTTAAAAAGTGAGCCAAGCCCTTCCTGCAAAATTCCCACAGCTTTTCACCTAATGTGTGGCTCGAGAAATAGGGAAAGAAATATGCTCTGCATGATACACATAAGAAATTTTGCTCTTATGATCCTAAAAAATGTAGAGAACAAATGAAGGAAAAAGGAAAGAATAGAAAGAATTATACAACAAAATAGAGCTCAGGGTGGATTGAAAGGCAAATGCTACCACATAGTCTAGAACTGTTGATGGACATTTTAAAAAGGGCTATGCCTTAAAAACCTTTAGCAGTCTTTTGTGTTGCCATGATTCCCCTCCTTAACAAACCTTGAGAATGTCATTCTAATCACAGGTGCTTTGTAGAATAGGTATTTTGAAGATTTTGAAAAAGTGAACATTGGGTTTTTGGATCGATATTTCAGTCAAACAAAATGGCTCAACTGAAATCACAAATTGTAGTAAGCCAAAAGAAAAGATATTGCAAAATTTACAAAAATCTATGGGTGGGGATGCAAACTGATTATAGTTAATTATATTTCTGAAGGCAAAGAGATTTGGATAACATGTGGATGACCTATGCTGTAGGATCCCCCTGATTTTCTAATTATACGAACCTCTGGAATTTGAGTCAGAAGTACATTGTCACTAGCTTCCAAACTTCAAGAATTTAACAGATTATGCAGTCTGTTTTGCATATTCTAAAATTCATTTTCCATTTTCCATTTATAATTGATTTTTTTTAGTTTTTTAATTATTATAAAATAAACATAATAAAATTACCATCTTAAATATTTTAAGTGTGTAGTGTTAAGTTCATTCACATTGTTGTATAACAAATCTCCAGAACCCTTGCAAAACTGAAACTCAATACCCAATAAACAACAATTCCCATTCCTCCCACCCCCAACCACTATTTTGCTTTCTGTTTCTATGAATATGACTGCTCTAGGTACCTACAAGAAATGGAATCCTATAGTATTTGTCTTTTTTATGACTGGCTTTATTAACTTAGAATACTGTCCTCAAGATTCATCCATGTTGCAGTATGTGTCCGAATTTCCTTCCTTTTTAAACTTAATATTTCACCGTATATATTTAACACATTTTACTTATCCATTCACCCATGAATGAACATTTGGGGTGCTTCTACCTTTTGGCTCTTGGGAATAATGTGCCTCTGAACATGGAGCTACCAATATCTCTTTAAGACCCTGCATTCAATTCTTTGATGTATATACCCAAAATAAGAATTGCTGGATTAAATAGCAATTCTATTTTTAATTTTTTGTGGTACTTCCATAGTGTTTTCCATAGATGCTACACCATTTTATAGTACACAAGGGTTCCAAATTCTCTACATCCTCACCAACCCCTGTTACTATTTGTATTTTTTATTGTAGTCATCCTTGAATATTAATTAATGACACTAAGTCTGTATGAAATTTCAAATGTGATTAAAAGTCACTACTTTTGATATCTAACTAGTTATATGTCTATCTGTTCATCTATCTATGTATCTATCTTCTATACATGCATATACAATGTGTATTTATATATAGATATATAATGTGATATAACTATAGTTTCATTTATCGTACATATGTATGCAATGCTTATAAATATACAGACATGAGACATCTGGGTGGCTCAGTGGGTTAAGACCCTGCCTTTGGCTAAGGTCATGATCTCAGGATCCTGTACACACACACACACACACACACACACACACACAATGTACACATATATGTATACAAATGACATGGATGGATGAATGGATAAATAAGTATAATGATTTGGCCTATAAAATCCATATTATGATTATTTAGTTTTAATTGACCACTTATATTTATAAATAATGCAATGAAATATAGTACTCAAAAATTACACTAAACTCTATTCTAAGGATAGTCACACAGTCAAAACAAAACATACAGAAAACTGAAGTCTTAGCTTTGATTATTGTTTGTCATTTAACACCACCACACAAAATTTCAAACAGAAAAGGACTTTTGTGTTTAATTTTCCATCAAAGATGGCAGACTGATTCTAAAATGTAATGGCTGGGGCGCCTGGGTGGCTCAGTGGGTTAAGCCGCTGCCTTCGGCTCAGGTCATGATCTCAGGGTCCTGGGATCGAGTATCGCATCGGGCTCTCTGCTCAGCAGGGAGCCTGCTTCCTCCTCTCTCTCTCTCTGCCTGCCTCTCTGCCTACTTGTGATCTCTCTCTGTCAGATAAATAAATAAATAATAAAATAAATAAATAAATAAATAAGATGTAATGGGCTACGAATATCCAAGGCATTCTTGGAGATTAAAAAAATATAGATTTGAAGACTTGTAATACTAAAATTATTGAAAGAGTATGGTATGGTTGAAAGCTTAGATAAAAATAAAAAGAAAAGAAAGCTTAGAAACAAATCCATACATACAGAGATATTTATTAACAAAAGAGATAGCATGGAACCAATAAAGATAATTTTTTCCAACAAGTTGTATTTGGACTATTGGTGTATACATGGAAAAGAATAAAACTGAAAGTATACTTAATACATAAATTAAAATTTATTCCAGCTGAATGAGAGACATGTATATGAGACTATGTTATTGAAATTGGGGTATAAAAAGATTAAAAGATAGAAAACAGACTCCTTTTGAGAAAAATATTGATAAATTTCATATTAAAATTAAGAACTTTTATTGATCAAAAACTCTATTAGCAGAGAAAACTGACAAACTACAGAATAATAAAAGGTTTTTATAATACATGAAATTGACAAAAGATTTTATTTAGAACAGACTTTAAAATATAAACAACTATAAACCCTTAAGTAAAATGACTACAATCAAAGGTGCTCAACTCTTACTAATCAGGGAATTGAAAATCACCTGATGAAACTGAGAGTATCATATATCCCGTTACCTAGCCTATACTTGTTACCTACCCTACAGAAATGTGTGCTTGTGTTCACCAGAAGTAATTATAAAAGCATATTACTCACAATAACTATAAAAGAAAGCAACTCAGTTATCCTTAGGCAAAAGGATAAATTGTATCATTTGGAATACTGAAATACAATACATAAACTACATTCAAAGAAAACAATATATATGAATCTTAAAAACACAAGAGTGCTTTATGATTCCATTTACTTAAGGTTCAAAAGTATAAAAATGGGGAAAATAATTTTTGAAATGATAACAGGTGGTATAACCATAGGTGGTAAAACTATTAAGGAAGGAAGTAATTGCTACAAACATTACTATGCTGTTAACTCTACAACAGACAGAACTGTGATCAGGTTGATGTGTAAAGAGAGCTAGAGATGCTGGACATTATTTATTATATGAGTGGAGAATAATGTGTTGGCTTTTTGATAATTATTTGCATTTTTCTTACATTTTCATACATGTATTGTAAAGCAAAACTATTTTTAAAACTGAAAATCTACATGGAAGGAACATTTCTACTTTTAGGTTACAAACATTACTACGTTTAGGTTACAAACTTCTATTTTGTAACAACAAATCCTGAATCTGATTAATCATTACATTCATGTGAATGTGTCCACCCAAAACTCTTATTTTCAATTAGTGCACTGATTAGAGAGATCCCACCATGCTCCCTAACTCCTTCACCATGAGAATATACAGTGAGAAATTGGCAATCTTCAAACTTGAGGAAGATTCTCACCAGAACCAAAACGTGTTGGCACCGTGTAGAACTTCCAGCCTCCAGAACCATGAGGATTAATTCTCCTATTAGTAAATCACCCAGTTTATGGTGTTTTCTTTATTGGAGTACAACTAAAAATAAGATTATAGGATATTTGAAATATATACCATGATGATTTGATGTATTTGATATATGTATATGTCAAAGGATTTCTACCATGTAGTTAATTAATACATCATTAATATCAAATATTTATCTTTTTATGAGAATATTTCAGTTCTATTCTTAGTACATTTCAACTATACAGTACAGTTACTCACTATAGTCACCATTTACATATTAAATCCTGAGACCTTATATATTTTGTAGATGATAGTCTGTAATCTTTTACTAAAATGTCCCTATTTCCCTTAACCTTCAGCTCTTGGCAGTCACTCTCCTACTTGGTTTCTTTGAGTAAGACTTGTTTTGTTTTGTTTTTAAGATTCCACATATAAGTGATACTATGAAATATTTGTCATTGTATATCCGGCCAATTTCACTTTCCATAATGCCCTCAAGTTTCTTTGATGTCAAAATGGTTAGATTTCCTACTTTCTCGGGGCTAAATAATATTCCATTGTGTAGATAAAACAAATCATTTTCCATCCATCAGCTGATGTTAAAGCTGATGTTATCTACTTATGTTGTAGATATCTTTTGACATTCTGTTTTTATTTCCTTTAGATATATACCCAGAAGTGGAATTGTTGGTTCAAATGGAAGTTCTATTTTTAATTTTTTTGAAAAAAATTCCGTTCTGTTTTCCATAGTGGCTGTACCAATATGTATTCCCAGCAATAGCACAGAAGTATTCCCTTTCCCCACACCCTCACCAAAACTTACAATCTCTTCTCTTTTTGATGATAATCATTCAAACAGCCATGAAATAAGATCTCAATCCTGAGGATCGGTGATGTTGAGCACATCTTCATGTATCTATTGGCCACCTATAGCTCTTCTTTGGAAAAATCTCTATTCAGTTCCTCTGTTCATATTTTAATCTAATTTTTTTCTGTTGAGTTGTGTTGGCTCTTTTTATATTTTGGATTTTGACCTCTTACCAGATACGTAATTTGCAAATATTTTCTCTTATTCTATAGCTTGCCATTTTATTTTGTTGATGATTTCCTTTACTGTATAGAACATTTTTAGTTTGATATGATCCCACTTGTTTATGTTTCTCTTTGTTACCTTTACCTTTGGTGTCAAATCCAAAAATCATTGCCAACCAATCTCCAAGAACAGCCTCCTTATGTTTCATATATAACACAGTGGTTGGAGAAGATATTTGATTTACTTTCAATCTTTTTAAATTTATTAAATGTGTTTTATGGCCCAGCATATAATCTATCTCAAAGAATACTCATGTGCCCTTGAGAAGAATGTGTATTCTGTTGCTATTGGAGAGAATATTGTGTAAATGTTCATTAAGTTCATCTGGTATATAATGTGCTGTTTAAGCCAAATGTGCCCTTTTGATTTTCTGTCCAGAAATTGTTTTCTGTCTAAATGACCTTTCCATTGTTGAGAATTGGGTATTTATTGTTGAGAGTTGAAGTCTCCTACTTTTTTAATATTGCTGCTGTTTTCACCTTTCAGGTGTATTAAAATATGCTTTATATATTTAGTTGTTCCCATTTTGGTTCTATAAATATTTAAAATTATATGTCTTCCTGTTGAATTGCCTGGTTTTTCACTATGTAATGACCTTTTTGCTGTTTATTACAGTTTATATCTTAAGTTTGTCTTGTCTGATATAAGTATAGCTACTTTTATATAGCTATTCTTTCTCTCTTTTGGTTTTCATTTATACGAAATAGCTTTTTCTATCTCTCCATTTT
Source organism: Mustela nigripes (assembly GCF_022355385.1). Lineage (NCBI taxonomy): Eukaryota > Metazoa > Chordata > Mammalia > Carnivora > Mustelidae > Mustela > Mustela nigripes. The sequence continues at coordinate 46,417,006 of NC_081563.1, read as the reverse complement.
TTAGTTTGTGTGCTTCCTTAAAGCTGAAGTGAACCTCTTGTAACAGTACATAGTTGGGCCTTCTTTTTTTCACCAGTCAGCCATTCAATGACTTTTTATGAAGAACTGAGTCTATTTACATTTAAATTCATTCTTTATAGTATGGACTTACAATTACCATTTGGTTGCTTGTTTTTTTGGTGTTTTGTAATTCTGTTGTTTTTTCCTTCTTTCTTTTTTCCCTTGTGATTTGATGATTTTCTGTTGTGGTATGCTTAGATTCCTTTCTCTTTATCCTCTGTATATCTATTATATGTTTTTGCTTCATGGTTATCATCAGGTTTACATGAAACATCTTATATTTATAAACCCATTTTAAACTGATAAGAACTTAATTTTGAACACACAGTTATTTTTACACTTCTCCAATATTTTATGATTTTAATGTCACAATATACATTGTTTTACCTTGTTATCATAAATTATTGTAGTTATAGTTATTTTTAATACTTTCATTTTTTAACCTTCATATTAGATTTCTAAGTGATTTGCCCACAATCACTACAACATTAGAGTATACATGTTTGCTCTTGTATGTTTTCCTGTTACTATTTGGCACCCTTTTGTTTTGGTTTTTAAGGAATTCCCTTTAACATTTCTTATAAGGCTGGTCTTGTGGTAATGAACCTCTGAAGTTCTTTGTCTGGAGAACTTTTGATTTCTCCTTCAATTCTGAAGAACAACTTTACTGGGTAAAGTATTCTTGGTTGGCAGTTTTTCGTTTGTTTTCTTTCAGCATTTTGAATACATCATGCCACTTCCTCCAGCCTGGAAAGTTTCTGCTGAAAAATCTGGGAATAGTCTTATGGGGGCTCCCTTATCTATCCTTCATAAGATGTTGTTTTTCTCTTGTAAGACTGTCTCCTTGTCTTAACTTTGGACAGTTTAATTATAATGTGTTTTGTGTGGGTCCATTTGGTTTTATCATATTTGAAATAGTCTGGTCTTCCTGGATCTGGGTGTCTGTTTCTTTTCCCTGGTTAGGAAATTCTCAGCCATTATCTCTTTGAATAAACTTTCTGTCTCTTTCTCTTCTCTCCTTCTGGGTTCCCTGTAATGTGTATACTGGTGTGCTTGATATATCCCGTTAAGTCCCTTAAGCTATCTTCACTCTTTTTCTTTTTTCTTTTTGTTCTTTTAAAAGTACACAAATAGGTCTTTACTAGGAAAAGACTGGGAGCTAGTAATTTTTTGTCTGCTCCCTCTGTGCTAAACCTGGGGGATAGTCTTCAGGAGTCTTTTAAAATTACTTCTGTGTTTGCTCTAGTCTTGTTATTCTCACAGACATAGCCCCATTGGCTTACAGACCTGGGTGTTTTGGGAGCCCATCCCCAGTCTTAAAAATTGGAATATTAGATGTTGGACACAAACACTTCATTCCCCAGGGAGAAGCTGGGAGTTGGGATTCTCCCCAGGTTGTATGGCTCTATGCTGGGCTTGTGGGTTATTGTAAGAGTCTTTCTCAGCCATTCTTACCCATTTCAAAGTGGGTGATATGAGTATATTCCCATATTCCTCATATGTAGGAGTTGCTCAGCTAGTTTACGTTTGTTTTTTTGTTTGTTTGTTTTGTTTTGTTTTCCACACAGAGTTGCTGTGTGTATAGCTGTAGATTCAAAGTGCCTGCAGGGGAAGATTGGTTTTCAGAAAGTTCCTATGTCCACATCTTGGACCTGAACATGTCTGCACTATTTTGCTATAGCAGCCCAAATCAGTTAAGACAATTACCTCAAAATATTTAATATTATAGACAAGTCTGTTGCCTACCAGATTATTTTGAGGCTTGGGGGGATGGAAAGAAAGGGGTTAAATAATCTATTTCATTTATTTTAGTGCCTTATTATTTACTTATTTTTTACTCTGTGCTGGAACTTCTGTGATTTTCTCACTATGTCCCTACCTGTGCAATATACTTTTTTATCAAGTATATGTGTATGAAAATTTTCCTTCTCCCCACTGTGTTTTAGTTCAGGATTAGTTCCTTCTTTTACATTGTTCACTTCTTACAGTGTTGACTGTTTGGTTTTTGTATTCTTTAGTTCTTAATTTAAAAATTTTATTCATAGCTATTAGCATCTGTACTTATTCTGGTTCCTTCCCTATATCCAGTTCTGCCTTTGGCTATTCTCAGATTTAGTTTTAATGTTTGAATTATTTCATATGATTTCTTGGAAAAAATTTTTTGTCTTTGAGTTTTGTGAGTTGATTTTTTTATAGTTTCTATTCTGATAATCACTTATACTACATCATAATTATTTTAAATTGGTATCATATGCAGTAGAAATATTCTCAAGATTTCAGTTGCAAGCAGAAGTTAAGTACTTTCAAAAGACTTAACTTATACTTTGCAGAATGTTTTATGGAGATATATCTGTTCTAAAATTTCAAGTTATTCTACACATATTTAACAGCTTAGTGTATTCATATTCATATCTGTAATGCTATTTTTCTCTTTGCTTATTCTGAGGAACATGAATATAATTGCCAGAATTGAGTTGTTATGGGTTCTGTCAGTCTATGAACATCCCTATTAAAATCTTTTAGATGAAGAATGGAGATTTTATGTCTGCAGTTATTTTAGTTTAATAAGTTATAGAGTGTGATAAAAACCACTTCCACATAAATGAATAGATCTTCAGGGTAGGTGGGAAATAGACCTTACAGTCACAAGTTATGAAACTTTAAAGAGTCTTCTTGAAAGGTATACTGATAACGTATATTAAAAGGGTCAGCTACGCATTTCAGAAGAAGTCAGATTTATATGTGAAAATAAAGGAAGTTAACAGTATTTGTTCTTAAGAACAAAGAGGGTATAACATTGAAGTTCTAAAAAGGCTTGAAGCTTATTCATGGAAATAAAACATCAAAAACATCTTTCTTATTTGATAACTTTTAGTACAGGTGCCATTCTCTCCTGTTAAGGGACATAATGTCTTATCTTCCTTAGTTGAAATTTAGAAAGCATCTCCATTTGTATCAATCATCAAGAAAAATCTTGAAGAGGATCTTGGGTTACTCTGATATAAATTAAAACCTGTCATTGTGTTAGGATAAAGAAGAGCAGTGTGCTGGACCCAAGTCCTTGGGTGACCACGTTCTTCCTTTCCTGACATGCAGTCCTTTTAACCAGCAACTTTATATCTTACAAACTCTTCTTCTCCATATAATTGTGCAATTACTTGTGCAGCACTAGGAGCTTTCATGTTGTACTTCCCACAGATTTTCAATGTTGATAGTAACAGCATGATAGGAACGCAAAACTCTCTTTTCCAATGGTACCACTGTTGTTATGAGTATACAGAAAGTAGCCAGGAAGCACCAATACAAGAGAACTTTTGTTTGAATTTGACCCTTTGTATGCATGCCATGTATCCTTCCTGGTTTCTGAGCAAGAATTTGAGCCTAAAACCTTCCCATTTTAATGGGTTTCCTTCCACTTAATTTCATTGTAATTATTTTCATTACATGTCAAACAGAATAGGTGTATTGTTTTTACTTTTAACCTATCATACCTACAGAACACATTGTAGAAAAGCCTTGATGTTTATTAGGCAGTCATGCCTACCTGGTTTAAGCAATGTATGCCATTTAATTTTTCAATATATTCCCTTTGGCCTTTAGGGGGAAATTGTAAAGAGAAAAAATGTTCAGATTTCCAGTTTTACTGAGAAGCCTAACAATTATAATTATATTATTATTATCATTGCCCTTATTATTACTTGCTTCATCCACCTCCAATGATTTGTATAATATGTTCTATGGTATTACTTTTTCAATAAATACATATCATCAGTTTTATTTCATATACCAAACAGAAATCTTGATAGCACGTTTTTAGGTACTTATTATGTTTAATGTATATAATAAATACTGCCAATTTTATAGAATTCAGTGGTCTCCCAGAGTAGTGATAAGACATAATGTGTGTATTTCTTTCTTTCTAATAAATTTAAAAATATATATCAACTAAAAACAATATCCCAAGGAACTTTCAATGTACAAGTTATTAACCTAGAAAATAACTCACAACTATACCTTCTGTGAAAAGCAAAAGTTTTTAAAAAGTGTTGTATAAAGAAACAAATGTTCTATTAACTGAAGCCTAGAATTCTTGTTTTGTTTTGCTTGTTTTGGGTGTTTTTTTTTTGGTTGAAGTAATACTTATTAAAGATTTATGAAAATATTATCACCACATTTTGTTAGGGACATACATGACCATCTTTTTTTTTTTCTTTTTAAAGATTTTATTTATTTATTTGACAGACAGAGATCACAAGTAGGCAGAGAGGCAGGCATAGAGAGAGAAGGAAGCAGGGTCCCTGCTGAATAGAGAGCCCAATGTGATGCAGGGCTGGATCCCAGGACCCTGGGATCATGACCTGCGCCGAAGGCAGAGGCTTTAATCCACTGACCCACCTAGGTGCCCCATGGCCATCACTTTCAATCACTAGCCCTGAATCTATCTTCGGCATCAAGAGCTAATTTCAGAATATTGCTCTCAACTACAATGTCCTTTACTTTTACAATATAGAGCAACTTCTTCTAAGTTTTAAATTAACTCTAGCAAAGGGAAAAGCAAATATAAAAATACGACAGTTTAATTCCACAGAGAGATTTGAAATGTTGACTTGGGAGTGACACTGAAGAGGTTCTAAGAGTAGTGAATAAAATATCCTTGCATTTTCTACATTTCAGACAGATACAAAACTTTTCCAAGACTTCTTGTCTCCTGGGTAATGTGTGAAGCAAATCATTTTTCTTATATTGTTTATTCATTTTATGCCTCCCCTTCTATTTCACATTATATTTTTTGGATATAAATTTTCTGACAATTGTTGACTCAGCTTAGAATCCTTGAAATAGAACTATTTTGATCCATAATCAGCTAGTAAAATGCCACTCTACCTTTTACTGGGTTTTCTAATAACAAGACAAACTTTAGTAGCAAGTTAAAGATCTGGAAGTTCAGTGACAACATATCTCCAAGATCCCCTATGGGTTATTTGCTGACAAGATTACTTTGCAAGTTTGCCCTTGTCTCTCAGAATTCTGCTATAGTGTGCCTGATCTAAGGTCAGGTGTATTGGCTTGTAAAATAACATATGGGAGAAAAAGATGATTCTCTACTATCTGTTTATGGAGGACATCAATTAAAATGATATAGATATATCTCTGGTGGAGTCAGACCTTGAAGTCTGGCAAATTTCCTTGCCAGTATTTTGGCCATTTTATTCTGCAAAGTGCTGGCAATGAAGAAAAGAGGGTTTGGGGGGTTGTTTTTATTTTATTTTATATATTTTTAATCTACTATATTTAAGTAGCTAAAATGTTGCTTCTTAAGGTTCTGATTAATATCTATTAATAACAACAATGTTTTATAAAATAATGTTGAACTTTAATTTCCACTTCCATTAGTCTAGCCAACTTTTTTTGTTAAACAGAAGATTCTCTAGCTGCTCTTACCAGGTGCAGACATAAATTAATTCATTCTCATGAAGAGGCACTCTTTAACCATATGCTCACAATAAAGTTAGCCAATATGTTATCTGTATGACTGGGAGACTTGAAGAAGAAAGAACAATGGAAAAAGCCTTACTATTCAGCTTAAGAAGAATAGTCGCTGCAGATACCCTTTGTGCACACTTTGCCTAAAGTCTGCAGAATACACACACACACACACACTCACACACATACTCCCTTCAGTTCCTTCTGTGGACAGTTATATTGTCAAGAGAACTCACATCAAAAAAAAGATACATCTGAGTTGTTACTTTGCTTTGCAATTGCAGCTGTTTTAGCTCAGTTGGTCTTCCTGTCTTTATCAAGATGCTTGTTAAATCACATTTCCTTAGGGATAACTGGATCTGCCATCCTTGGTTATCAACTTTTCATCCCATCTGTTACAGTTCCTATTATAGTTGCAGTAAAATACCACAAACAGGCTGGCTACAATGCATAGAACTGAAAATATTTGGCTTTGTGACCAAGCATTTAAACTTCACTTAATTTCAAAGCATGTCTGATGTGACTTCCTATCGTTAATTTTCAATGCCGGCCTCCTTTACCATTCCCCTGCCTCAGTTGCCATGTAGGGAGGCTCAGTTTTTTGACACACAGTGAAGTGAACTTGGCCTGGGAATGAGAAGAGTGCCTGTTTCAATATCACCTGCTCTTTTTAAAATACATGTTAGGCAAGTCACCTTCTTGGGATCACAGGATACGGTTTGGGGTGACATTCTCCACTTTACACCTTTGCACTATAATTCCTCGGGTAATTTGATTAAGTACCCAAACTACTCCATTTTCCTTTGTTACATGGGGATAATAAAAATCTTCCTGAAAAGGTGAGGGGAGGGTAACAGATGCTAACCTTTATGTCATGCAACATTGCACAGAGCTTTGTACTAGTAGGATGTTCAGTTAAAGTTAGTGAGATTCAGAAGAACTAGAAGATCAGGAGGCTTTAGCTCTAAAATTTTATCTATTGTCTAAGATTTCCTTGTATGAGCTTGGCAGAAATGGCAAAGATTACAAATTTTTCTTATTCTTTCCCACTTAAAAATTCATTTTGTAATATAATGTTCTACTTCCACTGGATACAACACAAGAAAAATTGATAAAATAGTTTCATACACAGTTGGAAACAAACATGCTTATAAAATATACTAAAGATACTATATGGGGGAAATTAATTTAAGGTCTCCCATTTTAACTATCTCCAGAATAATCTGAACAAAATTTATGGAAGCTGTGGGTAGTGGAATTTTAGTCATGTAATGAAATCTAGCATTCCATTTGAAATAATTTCAATTTTTTATTTTTTTTCTTTAATATTTGAAAGAGATATGCTCTTAATGCATGTCCCCTATACCATAAAATATTTGATACTAGCTTCTTAGGAAACTGTTTTTGATTTGATAATTAATTCAGATAAGTTTTGCTTAAAAATAGTTGCGTTTTTTTTTTTTTTAGTCATACCTACCTTCAAAAGGTATATCATATACCTGTGCTGAGGTATATTACTTAATAATAAAATAGGCAATCAGTACTATTTAATTATGTTTTCTGACAGAAATAGAATATATGCTACACACAAAAATATTAAGATATAGACACTGAATATTATTTTTAACCCCTCACTCAGAGGTTTTGATGCATCTGTTCTTTTAGTTTAAAAATATAAATATAAGAATACAGGAAATCCTCATGTTCCTACCACCAAAAATGAGTAAATTAAAAAAAAAATTACATTGGCCTCATGTTTTTTTAAATATTTTTTATTTATTAATTTGAAAGAAAGAGTGGGGCACCTGGGTGGCTCAGTGGGTTAAGCCTCTGCCTTCGGCTCAGGTCATGATCTCAGGGCCCTGGAATCGAGCCCCGCATCAGGCTCTCTGCTCAGCGGGAAGCCTGCTTCCCCCGCCCCCTCTCTGCCTACTTCTCTGCCTACTTGTGATCTCTCTCTCTCTGTCAAATAAATAAATTTAAAAAATTTTTGAAAGAGAGAGAGAATGTAAGAAAGAAGGCAGAGAGCACAAGCAGAGTAGTGGGGAGAAGGACAGAGGGGCCAAAGCAGACTCCCCACTGAGGAGAGAGCCATTGTGGGACTCCATCCTAGGCCCAGGGCAGATCATGACCTGAGCCCAAGGCAGATGCTTAACTGACTGAGCCACCCAAGCACCCCTGGCCTCATGTTTTTAAATTCTGACATGATATTATAATACATGAACCATTAATCAGAATAACAACCTCATGAAGTAGACAATCCTATTACTTCCTTTAAATGAGTCGAAAACCTTAGACTGCTGAAATAAGTGCTTAAGATCAATTCACTCCTGGTCCTCCCCATGGAAAGTACCGGAAGTAAAAACCATGGCCTCTGTTAATGGAAAACAGGTAAATGTCTAAATCTAGAAAAAATCAAGGAAAACTTTTTTCCATGAGGACAAAAGTCCATTTTTTTTCTCCCTCAATAGCTCTTCAAAGAAAGAAATAAAAACTGAAGAGACAGGAGCAAACATAGAAAGGAAAAGCAGAAAGAGTATATTATTTAGAGGTAATAACTTTGATAAAAAATTAAGTAACTAAGCTAATAGCAAAAATATACGTAAGTTAAGATTTTATGAAATAATGGCATATGGGTGAAAAAGACATAGATGAAACACAGAAAGAAATTCTTGTCTTACTTGTTTAAAACAACATTTATACCTTTCCAGTAATGACACTAGAATCAAACCCCCAACCATGTCCCCCCAAAATTCCTTATTTATTCTCCAAAAGAGTCACAAATGGGAACAGCTTTCAAGTAATAATGAGTTCAGTTGTGAAAAACAAACTGATTGTTGCCTGAGAATAGTTCAGAGTAAGATCATATCCCCCAGAATACATCCCACTAAGACGGAATGAGTTCTGTTGTATGAGTTTCAGTAAAAATTCAAGGGGAAGATCATGGTTTGGTCTACTTTCACAGCTGAAATCCCTACTCACTAGTCATAGTAACTTAGGTGATAGAAAGAGATTCTACAATACCGATTCACCATTGTGAGGCTCAAAAGGTTTCTGAGAGATAAAATCGACTTACTCCATAACAATAAATACAAGTTTGTGACATAATTAAACACACAGACCACAGTGAGATCACAAGAGAGCACTTGGTAGCTAGGTAAAATACAAAAGCCAAGTGTGTCTATACAAGGCACAAAGAGACAGAGAGCTACAAAGACAAATAGAGGACAAAACAGGAAACCAAAAATCCATGTTAGATAAAAATAATACAAGAAACAGTTTTAAAATGAGATAACAGCAGATGAAAACACAGACTTTCAGGCAGGGGGAAAAAAAAACGCAAAAGATTTCTGTCTACTGAAGTGAAAATTCCAGCTAAAATATAAGGCAGATTTCCTGTTCCACTTCTTAAAGAATGAATAGAGAACCATGAATCATCATACACTTCTGAAAAGCCGAAATTATGGCAAACAAATACCCTAGATAAACAAAGAAAAGAATTAGCTAACGATGGGAAAAATGAGATAAAACTTTCTTATTGGTAAATAAAGGAAGACTAAAAGTATTACCACATCTCTTGAACTTGACCAAAATGAGATCTAAAAGGAATTTTAAAAATTAAACCAAGAGGTATTATTATAAATTAATATGATTTCCATTATTATTTAAATCAACAAATTATTGAAAAATTAAATTCGGGAAAATCCAGTCCAAAACTAAAGAACTGAAGTCTGAGAGATAAAAGTCCTATAAAAGATAAAGGATTTTTAAAAAATTGTAAAAAGTCTAATAATGAACTATTAGTTATTCTATAAAGAGACCACAGAGAAACAAAGAGGAGGAAATTATTAAAGAAATCACTCAAGCAAATGTGCTGGAGATGATGGAAGATACACATATATACCAAATAAATAAATAAATAAATAAATAAATAAATACTTTGTAAGGAACAAAAATAACAAGGTTAAAGAGAAGATCATAAAAACATATAAAGAAGAAAATAATATGACAGGAGAATCTTATCAATATCAGACTTTTCATTAGCAATGCTGGATCTGAAGAAAGCCAGGACTGAAAAGGTATGAGTGATAGGGATTTTTTTTTAGTTCCTTCATGGAAGAGGGACCCCCCAAAATGGACATGAAAAGGGATATTTAAAGATTGAAAAATAAATGAAGAAAGTGCACTCAAGAAAGATCAGCAAACTATTACTGACATTTTACAAATTTCTAAATTGTGCAAGATTTGATTTCAGAGAGAAAGAAATAGTATAATTATCACAAAATTTGCCTAGTATAAGGAACTTTTAATGTCACAATTAACATCTAAGACTATGTTCATTAGTGGGACTTTGGATAATTTGCATGTATTGCCTGAGAATATAAACTTTATCTTTCTCTTCTCTTTTTCCTCCCCAAATAATACCATATCTAGACTGGGAGCATTGTTCATGTATACTATACTAAGGACTGGTTCTTGGAATAACTTGTCTTTAAGGATGATGCTATTGTATGAGGTTTAGTAGAGCATCAATTGCTGTGACATTCACATTTGATGCTAAGGATTTGCTTTGTTTTCTAGTTCAGGGTCTGTGGGACTAACAATGTGTTGAGTTCTAGATCTTTAGAAATCATTATATTTAAGATGTTTTGGTTCAGGGAAACACATATGCTAAAAAAGTTTCATTAGTTCCCATTGATGAAAGTTCCAAACAAGGACCTTTCTGGGAAAATAATGAGAAACATAGAGAAAGAAAAGGGAGAAAAAGGGAAGTTTGTTTGTTTTTTAAAATACAAAACAATAACTCCTCTTGCAAAAATGAATGACAGATTTCGTTGAGAAAAGGGCTATTTTTTGTGGGAGTTAAGGGACTTGTTTTTATAAAAGGTGACAGAAAATTTGGGGAATTTTTGCCACTGATATTGTGGTAAATGCATATACAGCAAGTCATGTTAATGTTTATTGTACATATGGTTGGGATTTGAAAAAAAGAATAAGGTGACTGGCTTTTTGACCTAGTGTATAGCTGGCTTAACTGTGAATCAAAGTAATATCCAATGTTGATGCATTTCAGAGGTTTTTGAGGAAGAATCAAAGAGACTCTGTAATGGCCTAGAGAGACTCGATTTTCAATTGAATTGATACCAGGTGGATTTATGGGAAGTTATACCATGAAATCACTGGCAAAACCAAGAGATTACAGAAATATCTCTGGTAGTCTCTGGGCCTCACTACATATTGTATTAGAAAGAACAGAAAAGCAAATCAATCCATGTCCTTTCTCTTGTCCTTGTTCACCTTCATAGAAATATTGAAATGTCGAACCTCTCTTCAGTGCTGTATCTTGGTGGCAACACGTAGATCAATGGCCACAGGGGCATAGAATTTAGGGTTCTGTATACTAGATTTCTCACATATTCTTTCTAGGACAAAGACATAAAGAGTTTATTTACCTAGTACTGAAACTACAGATTGGTAAATTAACCCTCATTAAGAGTTAGTTAAAGCAAGAATTCTCACTTCACAACAATGAATGCTTTTGTTGATGATACATCATTCATAGTCTAGAGGAATCAGTTCCCCACCCCCTGCCTTTTTTTAAATTTTTTAATTTTTTAAATTTACTTTCCAAAGAGAGAGAGCACAATCAGTGAAAGCAGGAGACAGGGAAAAGCAGACTCCCTGCTGAGCAAGGATCTGGATGCAGGACTTTGGGATCATGACCTGAGCTGAAGGCAGGAGCTTAACTGACTGAGCTACCCAGTTCCCTTTCAACTGTTTGTGTACCTTTTAGCAGTTTTTCTCTTCTGCTAGAGTTGTTTTTGGAGTTCTACTAAAATTCCATTCCCTTATTTCCCAAGTGAGGATGAACACTACAGGAAGTGTCCTCTAGTCTTACCTCACCTGTTACATGTCTGACTGAAATTCTTTCAAGTTTTGAAAATGTAAAGGTCACCTTTCCCCAGACTATAGGCAGGCTATAATCTTTGACAACAGGGTCTTCAATATTTTGCTTCATTTGTCACCCTTACTTGAATAATAAGGCTAATTTTTATTAAATTCACTATTGGCCAATAACTGAATATTTTAAGGCACTGAAGTTAACTACTAAAACTGAGCATAATGTATTGGGGAAAAAAATCTCTGACCTGGAACATGAATATGAATTCCTTACTCTATCTACCATTAAATAGAATTTAGGAAAATTTAGAGCTCTTTCTGGGCCCCAATTTCCTCATCTGTAAAATAAATGTGTTCAGTCAGATAATTTGTAGGATACTTACAACTCTAATATAATATAATACAAGTCTATATTGAAATTTCCCAAGATTGTTCAGTACAGTGTGTCATCAAATATGGCTCACTGTCAAATACTCTGAGATATACAGAAATTCCATTTGCTCCTCTTGAAGATTCAAGTTACATTTCAGCCTATCAAAAACATTGATAAATATGATGGAACAGAATCTGTCTTTCTTTAATTTCTCATTTCCCAAGACTAATTTAATTATGTGTAATTCCCTGTATCATCAACAAAACATACTTGAGAAACCATAAATCACACATGACAAATCCTCCCCAGGTATTTCCCATTCCTTGACTCTGCCAAAAATCTAACATGCATATTTATTAAATACCTACAACAATTCCCTTGACAGTTGAAAAATTCCCCTCAATGGTCATAATGAAGCAGCACATGTTTGAGTGGAATGGAGAATAATGTCGCTTTATTTCTCCAAGCAGAAGGTGTTCAACAGGGACTTCCAAATTAAAAAATAAAATAAAATAAAAAAGAATAAAGGTATGGACAAGAGCTGGATTTGATAGAAATAATGATTTTACTGTTCAGATTGAGTTAACCACAACCCTTCACACTAACATCATTAAGTTTCTGATTATTCACAATTTAGATTAACAAGTATAAGAATATAGAATCTAATTTCTAATTAGTTGTTCTTAAAAGCAATATTATTGGGTGCCTTGGTGGCTAAATTGATTAAGCTTTTGCCTTCAGCTCAGGTCATGATCCCAGGGTCCTGGGCTCAAGTCCCGCAATGGGCTCCTTGCTCAGTGGAGAGTTTGCTTCTCCCTCTGCCCCCTCCCCCTGCTCGTGCTCACTCTAACTCTCTCAAATAAGTAAGTAAAACCTTTTTTAAAAGAAAGCAATATTGTTTTATAATTCATCCAACCTCTTGTAAAGAGTGTCTGAATAAGAAAGTACTCTAAGAAAAAACTATATTTGTGGCACACTCATATTGAACTAACACTTCTGCTTACTGACTTAACTCATTTGGCTACACAGTAAGGTCTAGCCCCTGTCCTACTGAACACAGATTTTATGGTTTTGATGTTACAAAATTCTAAAATTAGACTGGGTTCAAAAAAAAACCAAAGCTGGCAGCATCACAATTCCATACTTCAAGCTCTATTACAAAGCTGTAGTCATCAAGATAGTACAATACTGGCAAAAAGCAGACACATAGATCAATGGAACAGAATAGAGAGCCCCAAAATAGACCTTCAACTCTATGGTTAACTAATCTTCAACAAAGCAGTAAAGAATGTCCAATGGAAAAAAAGTCTCTTCAACAAATGGTGCTGGGAAAATTGGACAGGCACATACAGAAGAATGAAACTGGACTATTTCCTTACACCACACACAAAAATAGATTCAAAATGAATGAAAGACCTCAATGTGAAACAGGAATCCTTCAAAATTCTTGAGGAAAACATAGGCATCAACCTCTTTGACCTTAGCCACAGCAACTTCTTCCTAGAAATATCAACAAAGACAAGGGAAGCAAGGGCAAAAATGAATTATTGGGACTTCATCAAGATCAAAACCTTTTGCACAGCAAAGGAAACAGTCAACAAAATCAAAAGACAACTGACCATCAGGGATATACAAATCAAAACCATAGTGAGATACGACCTCACACCAGTCAGAATGGCTAAAATTAACAAGTGAGGAAACAATGGATGTTGGCGAGGATGCAGAGAAAGGGGAACCCTCCTACACTGTCGGTGGGAATGCAAGCTGGTGCAGCCACTCCAAAAAACAGTATGGAGGTTCCTCAAAAAGTTGAAAGTAGAGTTACCCTATGACCTAACAATTGCACTACTAGGTATTTATCTTATAGATACAAATGTAGTGATCCAAAGGGGCACATGCACTCACATGATCACAGCAGCTATGTCCACAATAGCCAAACTATGGAAAGAGCCTAGGTATATCAACAGATGAATGGACAAAGACGATGTGGTATATATTTATGATGGAATATTATACACCCATCAAAACCCACAAAATCTTGGAGTGCCTGGGTAGCTCAGTGGATTAAAGTCCCTGTCTTCGGCTCAGGTCATGATCCCAGGGTCCTGGGATCAAGCTCCTCATTGGGCTCTCTGCTCAGCGGAGAACCTGCTTCTCCCTCTCTCTCTCTGCCTGCCTCTCTGCCTACTTGTGATCTCTGTCAAATAAAATCTTTAAAAAAAAAAAAAAACAAAAAAAAATCTTGACATTTGCAAAGATAATGGAACTAGATGGTATTATGGTAACTGAAATAAGTCAATCAGAGAAAGACAATTATCATATGATCTCACTAATATGTGGAATTTGAGAAATAAGAGAGAGGATCATAGGGAAAGGGAGGGAAAAATGAAACAAGAGGAAACCAGAGAGGGAGACAAACCAAAAGAAACTCTTAATCTCAGGAAACAAACTGAAAGGTGCTGGAGGGGAGGGGGGGTGTGAGGGATGGGTGGCTGGGGGATGGAACTGGGGAGGGTATGTGCTATGGTGAGTGCTGTGAATTGTTTAAGACTGATGATTCACAGACTTGTACCCCTGAAACAAATTATACATTATATGTTAATAAAAAATCAATAAAAATAAAATTAGACTGGGTTCAGAATTATTGGGCAATAATGGAAGGAACGTAAAACTAAGGTATAAATTCCAAAATCCATATGTATCTTAACATGAGTAATTATTTATTTTTTTTTTAAGATTTTATTTATTTGACAGAGAGAGAGACAGTAAAAGCACAAACACAGGCAGGCAGAGGGAAGTGGGAAAGGGAAAAATAGGCTTCTTGCTAAGCAGGGAATCATATGTGGGGCTCCATCCCTCGACCCTGGGATCATGACCTGAGCTGAAGGCAGATGCTTAATGACTGAGCCACCCAGACATCCTTTAATATGAGTAATTATTAAAGTTTTTATTTTACAAAATAATTACAAGAAACAATGTAGTTCACATATTCCTCTGATACTTATTTTGAAAATTAGCCTTCAATCTTAAAATACTCCTTTCAAAATAAAATAAAGAAGTAAAGTTCTGGGGCACCTGGGTGGTTCAGTCCACTAAGCCTCTGACTCTTCATTTCGGCTTGGGTCATGATCTCAGAGTCATGGGATCAAGCCCTGTATGGTGTTCCTTGCTCAGTGGGGAGTCTGCTGGTGATCCTTTCCTCTCCCTCTCACTCTGCCCCACCTGACACACTCATGCTCACTCTCTCTGTCTCCCTCAAATAAATAAATCTTCAAAAAACAAAACAGAGAAAACAAAACAAACAAAACAACAACCTTAAAAACAATAAGTAAAATTCTCAAGGCTCAGTTGGTGGGGTGTCTGCCTTCCATCAGGTCATGATCCCAGAGTCCCAGGATGGAGCCCTGCTTCTCCCCCTGAACCTCTCCCCACCATGCTGTCTCTCTCTCAAATAAATAAAATCTCTAAAGAAATAAGAACTAAAGTTCTTAGAAAGATGAATCACAGGAAAAGGTAGAGAAAATTTTCCAAAAATAAGAAATTTCTCACCTTTTGTTTTACAAAGTAACCTTTGTATAGGTTCAGTTACCTATGATTTTGGCATCTTGGGAGAATTATCAAAAATATCTAAGTTTGCATTGCATGTTAAAAAAGGTAACAGAATCTCCATTTGGGGAATAAAATGTGGTTAGAATACGAACTTGTAATATTTGGGGGGAAAGGCAAAGAAGATTGTATTTCTCCTTAATCATCAGTGGGAGTCGGCTCCCTCATCCCCAATGTCTTGGTACCCTATGCATCCCATGCCTTTTAGTAAGAGGCATAGCTCTGCCTGTGGGAAGGTTTCCCACTATTCTGAGGTGATGGAGGCTTGAAATAAAAATTAATTTGATTCATAGAAAATAAAGAATGTGCTAGGTTCTTACAAACCCATGTTTGTAAATTAAAATACATACCCATCCAGGGTTTTCCTCCTCCTCTTATTAAATATATGTTTTATATCTGTCATATAAATAGTTTGTTCATTGCATTGAGGTATATCAGGGTTGATGATATTTACTTCTTTTTTTTTTTTAATTTTATTTATTTATTTGTCAGAGAGAGAACGAGCGAGAGTGAGCATAGGCAGACAGAGTGGAAGGCAGAGTCAGAGGGAGAAGCAGGCTCCCTGCAGAGCAAGGAGCCCGATGTGGGACTCGATCCCAGGATGCTGGGACCATGACCTGAGCCGAAGGCAGCTGCTTAACCAACTGAGCCACGCAGGCGTCCCGATGATATTTACTTCTTAACAGTTACTTGACGAGCAAGACTGACCAGGACAGACACCACCCAAACTGCTTAGATTTGAAACTGAGTTGAGTTACTTGAAAAACTTGAAGACAGTTTCTTTTGATGAAGATAGCTTCTTTTGATGACAGTACCCATTATACCATTTAGGAGGTGTAATTTTAGGTGTATACATGTATATATAGAAAGAAAATTTTATATATGCTCCCAGTCAGAAGAATGTGGTATTGGTATACTATTTGTTCAGCAATGGATCTGATATTTTCATCTTCCTCTACTATCATAATTTTAGGGAGATGGTCATCATACAGAGATGTCTGCTACAGCAGTGACAGAAAAGAGATTTGGTTCAAGCTGGCCAATCAGATTATTAGAGTCCATAGCCTAATGTTTACTTCAAATATGGTTAAAGTAAAAACAGAGGCAAAAAGAGTTTCCTTGTGATTTTCCATGGATCATTGGGATAGTTGAGTGTTTTTAAATAATTTTCTATTACAAGAAATAAAATGCTAGTGATGACTATATTTCTTATAGGAGAGTCTTTCTGGGAATGAAGTTTATTTTCTATGTAAGGATAAATTAAGAGTAGAGAGAAAGACCTGGGGTAGATGAGTCCCTGAGGTCTAAATCCAGTCATATTTTGAATTAGCACTCATGCCCTTGGCCTTCCAAACATCATAATCTGATAAATCTCACCTCCTTTTAAAAAATGCATTTGAAAACTGACTGAAGGGGTGCCTGGGTGGCTCAGTTGGTTAAGCGACTGCCTTCAGCTCAGGTCATGATCCTGGAGTCCAGCATCAGGCTCCCTGCTCGGCAGGGAGTCTGCTTCTCCCGCCTGACCTTTCTCCACTCATGCTCTTTCTCTCTCTCTCATTCTCATTCTCTCTCTCAAATAAATAAATCTTAAAAAAAAACTGACTGAAATTAGTATTTTATCATTTAAAATCTGAAACACATTATTAATGGGCTCAGAATATTTAAGAATCCTCTATATATTAATCCAGTTTAAAAAAAATAAAGTTAGATTCAAGGTCAAGATGGCCTATTCCTTTTTTTACCTACAAGTACTTCAAGCCTCAAATGAAGTGGACTTAAGAATATGCATTTAAAAAGGACTCATGGTAAACAATTTGGTCTCGGAATTATTGAGCTTCATTTTCACTGCATTTTTTTTGGCAATTTTGTCATGAGACAGCTTATTACTTATCTAATTTATTATATCTATTAATGTTCAATTAGTTATCTGTTTACTCATCTTCCTACAAATAATGATATCAGGTCACGTTGTTACTAACGCATGGTCCCTAGGTAGATCAAATCAATTAATGCTCATAAAAATATTTTCAAAACTATACAGCATCACACATACAACAAATTTAGTATTTAACATTTTAAAAATTATTATCTGAAAGATTTTTGGTGCAGTTGATAAAGGTGTTTGTTTTTTTTTAATTTTAATAGACTTTTTTTTTTAAACTTTTCTTCTGCTGGCAATTACTTTCAGTAAATATGTTGTCAAGACATTTTATTACTGCCAGAAAAACAAAGAATGCAGAGGTCTCTATCATCATATCATGTAATAAAATGGTAGCTTAATTACCTGACAGTTTGGGCTGATATTTAAAATGAATGTTTAATACTCACTGGATATATTGATTTATATTTTGAATTATGATTTCAAGTATTATCCAGTGTGCAAATCCTTTAACTCTCATTTTCTTTGACTAAATGTGGGAAGAATTCTAATTGTAATGCAAATCATGCTTTTTAATGTGTATATGTGTTTTTGCCTGGAAGGAATTATGATTTAATTTGATTTTAATGAGAAAAGTAATTTGAGCACAAAGAATTAGAAAATAGGGGGAAATGGAAATAAAACATCTTGATCTTATAAGACGCCTTAAGGAAAAATGCAGACATAGTTTATCTTTTTTTTTTTTTTTTTTTGGGTCTTCAAACATAAACAATGTTGTTCTACAAGCTAAATTTTAGAATTTATAATGGTACTCATAATACAAATATTAAGTTTGGTTATTTTCTTGTATATTAATATATAAAATATAAGAATATATGTTCTGTTCATAATGGAGAATAAAAATGTATGTACATGTGTGTGTATTTAACTTTCCTATATTTTAAATCTATTTTGTTTCATTTGACCTTAAATGGACTAGTTGTACATATGTTCCTATTCTTTCAATATTAATTGTTTAAATATTTTCTGAAACATTACAAAATTAAGAAATACGCTTAATATTATGTGAACTAGAGAAACATGCACTAAAAAATATTCCACAAAATAGTAGTTACGAAAAATGTTAATATTTGATCCTTCCAAATTTTGTATGTCCCGAAGGACATCCCTATTAATCAAAATCTTCACCATAGTGTGTTTAAATATCTCTTAACTTATTAACATGCTAAAATATTAATCAACTACAAAAGAATAAAATTATGTAATTCCAAAGTTTTAATTTTAGCACAGGCCATTTCTTTTTGTTTTTATTTATTTATTTGACAGAGATCACAAGTAGGCAGAGAGGCAGGCAGAGAGAGAGAGAGGAAGGGAAGCAGGCTCCCTTCTGAGCAGAGAGCCTGATGCGGGGCTTGATCCCAAGACCCGGAGATCATGACCTGAGCCGAAGGCAGAGGCTTAACCCACTGAGCCACCCAGGCACCCCTTCTTTTTGTTTTTAAAATGAGAAGGGTGCCTAGGTGGCTCAGATGGTCTGACTTTTGGTTTTAGCTCAGGTCGTGATCTGAGTCATGAGAGAGATCCCTTTGTACTCAGCACAGAGTCTGCTTGTTTCTCTTGCTCTGTCCCTCCCCTCATTCTCACTCTCTCTCTAAAATAAATACATGAGTTTTTAAAAATAAATAAATAAAAATAAAATGAGAAAACAATACTTCCTTTGAGTGCAATGTAAAAATGAATTATTTGAAGTCGGTGGAAGCACCATTCTGCCTCTATTCACTGTTTGTAAAAATAGAAAGAGCCAGAAACCTTGAAAGACCTTGCAAACAAATAGTGAATAATCTATTCATTGTGTGCCTAATCTTCACCACATAAAACTAGTTTATGCAAGGTGATTGGGAAGAGAATAGTTAGAAGTGGGCACTAAAGAGTTTATTACGTCAATATGAAATACCATTATAATTTCTATTGCTACTATTATTACTAGCTAACTCTTAACTGGGCATATTTAATCCTCAAAACCATACTATAAGTGTCAATTTATATGCTTCTCGTGTATAAAGAAATGAAGACACAGGTAGAACTCGTTGGAGGCAAACTGGCCCCAGCATTCACATTTTCACCCACTGTGCTCTCCCCATGCCACTTTCTGCTCAAGCAGGCAGGGAAGGTAGTCTCTTAGACTATGCACCAAGAGAAATACGAGAAAAGAAGAATGTTTTGAAAAAGGAAGAATGGAGTAATCAACTTCAACACAGAAAGATGCACTAATATTCAAGAATCTGTAGGAAAAGAAAAACCTCAAGCAACAGGCAGAGTAGCTTCTGCAGTACCAGAGTAATGTTCACATAAGTCTTCAAATTCTAGAAATGTAAAAATAGAAAGAGCCAGAAACCTTGAAAGACCTTGCAAACAAATAATGAGAAACGAAGAAGCAATGTAAGATAGGTATGCTTCTCTTTTGGGACAGAATTTGTGACAGGGTCAAAGAGAATTAGATAGGGCCACAACTGTGAGTTGTTGCTCTAGGCTAAATACAACTTCAAGCACCTCCTGAATTCACAATGCTAAACCCTAAATACTAAACTGAACATCAAGCACTTATTCTAATTTTTATAATTTATTATGATGTCATTTTCTAAATTCACTGGAGAGGACAAAGGTTTACCTATTTAAACCCAATCTGCATGCCAGTTTCATGAATATATCAGCCATTTTAACTTGTTTTGCAAATTGTTCATTACATTTTCCCTTTCATTATTGGTTAGTTTCATAAATCAGTTTTGTATTTTACGGTCTTTTATGGTAACTATTCTTTTTGTACTTTTTGAATTTTGTACCACAAAAATGTATTATAAATACAAAAAATAAATTAACAGAATTTGAATATAAATAAAGTTAAGAATAAAAAACAACATAAAATAAATTCATGCTTATTAGCTTTTTTTCTTTATGTGGCACAAAGACTCTTCCGATTGTCATTCAGTTTTTAATTAAAAAACAAAATATTATTTTAAATTTTTATGGAAAGTAATAGCTTTTCTCTTAATGTCTTTTGATGCATTTAGAGTGTAACCACACAAACTGTTTAGTTAGATTTTTATTTAAAATTTAAATTATTAAAGGACACTCCAGATATATAAAAGGATTGAAAGACTCTAACAAAAAACATTATGGCCATTTTAGGTGGATTAAGAAAATACCACCAATATATTACCAATTGTATTCCTCTCCAATGCGGCCAAAGGTAAACACTCCTGAATTCGGTGTTTGATGTTTCTCTCTCCCAAACAATTATTTTTATAGTTTTATTATATAAGTATGTCTTGGAGAATTACTACTCACAGATAATCTTAGATAAATGTTTCAATTTGGGGCTTTTCAGACCATATGGATAATACAATTTGAACCCTAAACCTGTATTGCAAATCCTGAACCCTCTCTTCTATCTCCCTAATGGTCATCAAAATTAAATACTCCTATTTTCTGAGGTTAGCTTTAGAGTCTGCTTTTTTGTTCTAGTTTGTGTTTTCTCTTTTCTTTAGTTTCCTTTCCTTTTTATTTTCCTTCTGAAATATAGGAATTTCATTTTATTGGTTGAAAAAAAACAATTAGTTATTTACAATACCTAGTTTAGGACATCTGCTTTCACCACATGGTATTTTTATTTATTACAATCTATCTTTGAAGCAGAAATGCAACCCCCCCACATGCATCCCCCATCCCTACATGGAATGGTCTGTTTGAAAGTTAGAAAAAAAAAAAAAAAAAAAAAAAAAGAAAGTTAGTAAAGTCTACTTAATGCCAGCGCTATAGAGAGAAGATCTGGTGCAGATTCGTGAATGACATAATGAAACATGAATAATCCACTGCTCTATATGGGATCTATACAGAAAATGACCTCTCTGTTTTAGATAAGGCAAAGGAACTGAGGTTCCAGTTAGCATGAACTATAGAATGGCTTCATTAGTGAATAAACTAACCAGAGGATGGGAAAACATCCTGTCTTATCTCCTTTAATGTTTCAATTGTCAGTGGAAAAATTGTAAGTGCATGGGAATATCAGTGCCTTTTTTCTTCTAATCATATGTACAGTGGAGAGATAGTAAATTAAATCTCTGGTTGGGAGAAAATAAGATATAATGTGACCATTCTAATTTAATAGCGTGAGTTAATTTTCAGGATAAGTAAATCAACTTCAAAATTGATATAATTTGAGGTCATGTTTAAAAATCTGTATCAAATTAGATACTTGGATTAGTTTGTTGAAAAACAATAAGAAGAAAAAGAGATCATCAAAGCTTAGTTTTCCCCTTTTTTATGTAACTTTTTTATTATTACTTAAGTATCACATCATAGAAATTTTTAAAACTGTAGATGTCTATAATAATAAAATATTTACCAGTCAATGATAACTGCTCTTAATTTCATACCTATATAAGATATATTTTATATATTTACATACTTATACATACAAATATATTTATAAAAAGTATATGCATTCTGTTTACAAAAATATTGACTGTTCTGGTTTTCTGTTTTATCAGCATTATTTACATCAGGGAAATATAGGACTAAATTTAAGAAACAGGTTTGTGATGATCATGAATGTAAAGAAATACTACTCACCTAACAGCCATGTCACTACAATGAAGAACCAAAAGTAAAAAATCAACAAAAAGTAAAATAAACACTGATTATTTACTCTGCAAGAAAAATAATAGGATTTGGCAGACTAAAACCTGAGGTAGCAGTTGGAAGAGAAGATAAATAAACTTGCAATAATCCACAGTCTAAGAATAGCACAATGAAAATATTGCCTGTGGCAAGGAATTACTAGTGGACTTTAGGGAAGTGGTTTCTAATTCTCAGTTTCAAGTTGTTTGCTATTGCGCATTCACCCTCGTTATCTCAAAACCTATCTCTACCTTTCCTTGCTTCAACATATATTTATAGATTGTCCATTGTCTATCCAACAGCCTGGATTGGCTATAAAGTCGTGAGTAAAAACACACGAAAACCCTAACTTCATGAAGCTTCATTCTAGCAAGAGACAGACATTAATCAAATAATTATGCAAACAAACAGAGTAACTCTCAGCAGTGCTGCTAAGGGGAGATGCGATATGCTCTTAGACTACATGACAGATGGCTTTGATCCGTAGTTAAGTGTGAGCTAAGGGAGAAGAAAGAAGCCCTGTTTTGCATGGCAGAGGGAACAGAAGGAAATGACAGAACAAAAGGCCATGTAGTGTGGGAGTGGGGGTGGATAACAAGCTGTGTGCAGATTCTGGGGTGACCATTTGCCACAGTCAGTGAAACGGGATGGAAGTTCTGACAGTAGTAAGATTTACTTCTCTCCACTGAGAGCACCATACCCTGTCCTCATCTCTGGTTCCTGCTCTGATAGAATGCAAGTGGATAGCATTCTAGAGAGTGTTTTGAGAGATGATGGGAAGATTTCACTCATTATCCTAGGGGAATTCCCTTTGGTACCCAATGAAATATATTTGGTTTGTGCTCCGTTTTTCTCAATTCACCCTGCATCTTTTCTTTTGGAAAACACTCCTTTAAGTTTCAGACAACTAGAAGGACCTTTTCTAGGTTCCAGTGATGATACAGACTCCTTTGATATTGATTGAGTTATTTCAAAGTAAAATTTAGATATTCAAGGGAGTCAAATGTCTTGTCCCCAAAGTATCACTCTTTAACTTGATTTTTTAAAGTGTTTAAAATCAAAATATTTATAAAGAATTCTTGTGCTTAGGGAGTGGAAGCAATAATAAAAGGAGGGGAGCAGAGAAATAGATTTTGAGAACCAATTCAAATTTGAAGATTGCCCTTTATTTAAATTTAGAGGACATTCTAAATAGGAAACTGGAAGGAGAGAGAGAGAAATGTCTTCACAAATAATTGGTTGAATTTTTTCCTTGTCAGGGAGAAGAAAAAAATGATACTGTCAAAGAAGAAGAAGCTATTAAAGCCCCATAACTAGTTTGAAAAGAGAAGATAATAACCCATTAGTGTCTTTGATAGTGATTTTGTTAAAAATTTAAAAAGGGAAACTTGATATTAAGAAACAAAATTGCCTCCATGGAATACAAGACTTCAATTATAAGTCATATAAAGATACAAAAAGTTCCCAAGGCACCAATGATAAACTGAGAAAAGTGCTTACTAATATAGTCATCTATAGTTAATGTAAGAATCAACATTTCAGTTGGGTGTGTCATGTTTGTCTCTGATATCATATTAAGTTGTCTGAAAGAGAGCAAATTCTCTGTGTAGATAAGTTGAAATACATTTAAAATATGTAGAGAAACTTTAGTAGGGAAAAATATGTAGAGAAACAACTGAATTTTTTTTTCCTCTTACACTAGGGAATTTCCATGTACCATACGATGAATATAGTATTTTTTTTAACTTTTGAATTTTATTTTACTTTTTCTCAGTGTCCCAAAATTCATTGTTTATGCACCACACCCAGTGCTCCCTCCATGCAACACATGTTCTCCATAATACCCACCACCAGGCTATAAAAATACACTGAACTGTTTTGAGTAAAATTATTTTAATTAAAAAAAAAATCTCTCACAACACCATAACTCAATAGAATTCACTTTACTGGGGCTGATCTACCTCCCTATGTTCTGTATTCTTCTTCGGCCATACATATAAAGCAAGGCTAGGCTTCCTTTATCCATGGGAAATTGCAATGATCCACTCTACCACTGAAGCCCCAGGACTCACTAAGTCCAGACACAGAGATGATTGCATTTGCCTACAACCACCCCTTCAGTGCTACTCTTTTTTTTTTTTTTTAAGATTTTATTTATTTATTTGACAGACAGAGAGCACAAGTAGGCAGAGAGGCAGGCAGAGAGAGAGGAGGTAGCAGGCTCCATAATGAGCAGAGAGCCCAATGCAGGCTCCATCCCAGGACCCTGGATCATGACCTGAGCTGAAGGCAGAGGCTTTAACCCACTGAGCCACTCAGGCCCCCCTTCAGTGCTACTCTTAAAGACCCATCATATCTCTCCTAAGAAAAAGAATAATACAATGAAAATTTTAAAAACTCAAAATCTAAAAATCCCTGATTGCACAATTCATCATAAATTCTCTAACTCCTCATGGAGTTTTGCTTCTGCATTTATTCCTGTTTTCCACTTCTGACTCTAAGCTTAAATTCTAAATTCAGCTGGATTACTGTAATGACTTGGGAACATATTCACAGCAAGAAAGACCAATTAGTTACCATTATACTCTTGTAATCTTTACTTTTTGTGTGAGAAGTTTTGATACGTTGTTTTTAATATTGAAAGGCCTTATCAGACACATCTGAACTAGCTGAAAAAATAATTAATCCTGGTAGAGTATGACTGGTCATTTTATCTTGAGCTTGTTTAAGTCATACTTCCAGTTTCTAATTTGTTTCTTTTTAAATTTTGTACTAAGTCATCCTTCTCCAAATTTCTCTCTAATCATTTAGTCCACCATTAAAATCATACCATTTATAAATATAAAAGTTATGTCAGTGGCACCAAATGTTACAAGTTCTTACAACATCTGTATTTTTATATTATTATAGCTCAATGCATTATGAATCGACTCACTGCACTTCTATTATACCAGAAGAAGATATCTTCATAACTTGAGAAACTAAGCCTTGCCCCAAATTTCATTTTCTTAAAAAATATTTTATTTATTTCTCTGACAGAGAAAGACACAGCGAGAGAGGGAACACAAGCAGTGGGGGAGGGAGAAGCAGGCTTCCTGCGGAGCAGGGACTCAATCCCAGGGACTCAGTCCCACTCCTGGGACTCAATCCCAGGACCCTGGGATCATCACCTGAGCCGAAGGTAGACGTTTAAGGACTGAGCTGCCCAGGCGCTCCTCATTCTTTTTTGAACAAATATTTCTTGAGCACAAGTATTTACTGAATGGTATTCTGGAAACCTGGAAAGCAACATTAACAAGCAAATATCCCTGCAATGCAAGGATGCTTTGATTTGGGGGTTGCACACATGGGGTCTATGTTTATGATGACTTGCATTATGTTCTTTTTAAAAAAAAAAATATTTTATTTATTTATTTATTTGAGAGAGAAAGAGAAAAAGAGCATGAGCAGAGTGAGGGACAGGGAAATGGAGAAGCAGACTCCCTGCTGAGCAAGGAGCCCTATGAAAACAGGGCTCCATCCCAGGACCCTGGGATCAGGACAAAAGCTAAATATAGATGCTTAACTAAGTCACTCAGGTGGCCCAATTTTCTATGAATGAATATAAACAGAAATGATTTTTAGGAAAATTTCTGTAAAGAACTATAATCTTTCTAATAAATATCTAATGAACAAGAATCTGAGCAAATGTCATGAGATAGTGGCAGACAAATTATACTAAATTCAAGGCAACCCAGGTTAACCAGTGAGGAAATTGCACAATAAATCTGAAGATTCTGCTACATAGTTTAGTATTAAAAATATTTTAGTGTGGAACATCTGGGTGGCTCAATCAGTAAGGGTCTGACTTCCACTCACGTCATGATCCCAGAGCCCAGCCCTGGGATCTCCCTCTCTCACTCCCCTTGCTTGTATTCCCTCTCTCGCTGTGTCTCTCTCCATCAAATAAATAGATAAAATCTTTAAAAAAATGATTGGCTTTATAAAAAAATATTCTAGTATGCTTAATTTCTCAAACACAGTTTAAAATAATTCTATGTTATTTTAAAAATTTAATTAAATGTTTATGAATCCTGAAGCACTTCTGAAATACTCTGTTATTGGTAAAAATTTCTTAAACCTACTCCCTATGAAGTAGAGATAGAACTCATCTTTGGTCTGGTCCAGCTGATTCTCCAGATCACTGGCCTCCAAAGAGGGCTTATTATGAACATTCATAATATTATGAACATTCTTGCCACTCCTGGCTGTAGTACTCTCTCCAGAAAGGGCATGTTTGCCTGTCCTTATGCACATCTCTGACACTTGCTCTTTATCAACAAACTATTTCTCTTTTAACTATTTCCCAGCTTTAGATAGATATTTCCAAATGATTCTAAACAATATTATAATACTGAATTCCCTTGTTTTCTTCTGTAATTTAGTGTTAAGGTCTTCATTTGTTAAGTCTTTCAATAAATACTTGCTGCTTTTGGCTTCTAATGATAACTATTATTTATATGCTGATCAATTGAATTCCCATCCTTTCATCAGAAATGTCCATTTAAATTTATCAAATGCCTTTAGCATCAATTAAGATAAGTGTATTGGTTTAATCTATTTACATAAGAAGAAACAATACCAAAGTAATAGTCCGTATGTTAAAATGTATGACAAAATACATAGCAAGATTTTGTAATTAATCCATAAAAGGAGATATGTAAAATCCAAAATATGATTTATCACAATTTTGTAAATGAATTAAAATACTGCAGGCATATTAAATTCAGATACTGGGTTAAGAAAAAGTGCACAAGGGTACCTTGTTGGCTCAGTCAACTGGGTGTCTGTCTTCAGCTCCAGTTATGATCTTGGAGTCCTGGGATGGGCCCCCGGTCAGGTTCCCTGCTTAGTGGGGAGTCTGCTTCTCCCTCCCCCTCTGATCCTTTTCTCTCTCTCAAGTAAATACATTTTAAAAAAACTTTAAGAAAATTAAAGTGTACAAATATATTTTTGTGTGTTTATATATTTTGCTAAAATAGGTATTTAAAAAATAACCTAGAAAAGTAAAGAAAAAGTATACAGGCAAAAAACATTTCCTGGATGTTTTGGAATGAAAGATTAACTGATTTGTTGCCAAATCCCATTGTATGATTTTTTGATTTCTGCTTAGCATTTTGGAAATTGACAATAGTACCTCACAAAAAATCACATTTTTCCTAAAAGCCATAATGAGTAACACTTTTTTCATTTCAAATCACTTATGTTAAAATAGATGTCATTTACTTCCACCACTGATGTAATGTAGTTACCTTTCCATCATCAAGTGAATGAAATTATTGAGTGAATTTTAAGGAAAGTATCATTAAAGCCCTACCAACCTGAGATCTCAGTCTAAGTGAAGATTTTTTTTTAAACTATAATTATTCACCATTACAAATGAAAGTCCCTCTCATAAAAAGTCAAATACTATTTAAAACAAATTCTTCTTCACACATAAGATTAGCTACAAACTTAAAAGTAAAAGGAATATACATTTTATTCTAAAATATAACCTCATTGATAAAATGTAACTGTTCTTAAGTTGATATGAAAGCTAACTCTCAAGGAAAAAAACCTTTTAAAAGTACAGAAACAGAGGCGTCTTCGGCTTGGGTCATGGTCTCAGAGTCCTGGGATGGAGGTCAGCATCGGGCTCTTTTCTCATCAGGGAGCCTGCTTCCTCCTCTCTCTCTGCCTGCCTCTCTGACTACTTGTGATCTCTATCAAATAAATAAATAAAATCTTTTAAAAAAGTACAGAAACAGTAAATAAAGTCTAAAACATATAATTGATGTGATCCTATTTCCTCATTTGCCTAAAACTGATCCATTTATGCCTGTTGTTCTAATATTGCATATAGTTAGAGATTTTTACATGTTAAATGAGAATTATTACAGCTAGATTCATTAAGCTAAGCCATCACTGGTGAACCTCTTCTTAATTCATGCCTCTGCTCTGGTTTCACTTGTTTGCATATGAAACACATAAGCAGGGCGCCTGGGTGGCTCAGTAGGTTAAAGCCTCTGTCTTCAGGTCATGATCCCAGGGTCCTGGGATTGAGCCCCCGCATTGGGCTCTCTGTTCGGCAGGGAGCCTGCTTCCCCCTCTCTCTCTGCCTGCCTCTCTGCCTGCTTGTGATCTCTCTCTGTCAAATAAATAAGTAAAATCTTACAAAAAAAAAAAAAAAAAAAAAAGAAAGAAAGAAAGAAAGAAAAGAAACCCATAAGGAGTGAACCAAGTTCTTACTTTAATGCATAGTTAAATAAAGATAAACAGATACAACTTTTTGTTTCTTTTCTAATACCTTCTAGATTGTGTCACCAAAACCTCTTTTTCAATGTCTATGCAGTACTTGGGAAAACAGTGAGGACACAGTTGGTAAGGTTACATAATTTCTTCAAGATATCAGGTATGATGGAAATAATAATAGAACCTATTTTACTTTAGTCTCTTAATGCATATTTTTGGGAAAAAAATAAAATAAGTATTAAAAACATTTTATAAGAAGTATTTTATTGGTCCACAAACATAATAAAATATTTTCATTTTTAAAAAACTTATTTATTTGAGAGAGTGAGTGAGCGAGAGAGCATGAGCCCTCTAAAGGGCAGAGGCAAAAGCAGACTCCCTGCTGAGCAGGGAGCTCAGATTCTGGACTAGATCCCAGGACTTCAGGATCATTGCCTCAGCCAAAGGCAGATGCTTAACCAATTGAGCCATGTAGGCACTCATAATAAAATATTTTATCAGTAAACCATATATATATACACACACACATACACACACACACACACAAACACACACGCACATACATATTTACACATATTATATATATATATATATACACACATACACACATATATATACACACATATATACATTATACTCATGTATCTATACATATAAAGATTTTTAAAAAATTATATATATATCTAACATTTTAATCATTTTTACTGTCCTCTTTTCACTTTAAAAAAAATTTTTTTGAAGATTTTATTTATTTATTTGACAGACAGAAATCACAAGTAGGCAGAGAGGCAGGCAGAGAGAGAGAGAGAGAGGGAAGCAGGCTTCCTGCGGAGCAGGGAGCTCGATGCGGGGCTCGATCCCAGGACCCTGAGATCATGACCCGAGCCGAAGGCAGCAGACCAAACCACTGAGCCACCCAGGCGCCCCTAAAAATTTTTTTTAAAGATTTTATTTATTGACAGAGCACAAGCAGGGCGGCGTGTCAGGCAGTGGGAGAAGGAGAAGAAGGCTCCCTACTGGGCAGGGACCCTAATGTAGGACTTGATCCTATAACCCTGGGATCATGACCTGAGCTTAAGACAAACACTTAACCGACTGAGCCACCCAGGCATCCCCCTCTTTCACTTTAAAAACTTTCTGGATTTGGGGGCACCTGGGTGGCTCAGCGGGTTGAGCCTCTGCCTTCAGCTCAGGTCATGATCCCGGGGTCCTGGGATCGAGTCCCATATCAGGCTCTCTGGAGCCTGCTTCCCTTCCTCTCTCTCTCTACCTGATTCTCTGCCTACTTGTGATCTATCAAATAAATAAAATCTTTCAAAACAACAACAAAAAAATCTTTCTGGATGTGAAAATTAATTTGGTAATGTTCTTTGTAATTGAAAATGGAATTGTATTCTGTGTGATGCATATTTCACTATTTTTTGTATATCTAAATAAAAAACTAAAGACCTCCTCAACAAGTCAATAAATAACAATTAGATGGTTTATTATATAGAAAAAAAGGGACATAGTCTTTAATCTGATTTTAGAATTGTTGAGCCCAAAATAATTCACAATTACTTTACATTTCCATGTTTTTTAACTAAGATGGATTTTTCCCCTATTCTCTGTCATTCTCATTAGTAACAATATCAGTTTACTGAATTACAATGAGAATTTATAAATTATTAGAATAGACTTCTGGTTCTAAAAATAGAGCAAGCTAAAGGAACTCTAAATTCTCCTTATTACAAATTTCAAACTATGCTGGGTTTAGAGAGAAGTATTAAAAATTGTATACTTGTTCTTAAATTAAACAAAGATATATTCAGAGATGAAATGAGAGGGAAAGTAGGTTTGCAAGGAAGTAGGTATTCAGAGTGAAATCAGTGGTTCTGGGGAGTAAGACCAGAGGTGAAAGTAAGAAAAATTGCTGGCTAAATCTGCTATAAACAAACAAACAAAGGCCCACATCCTTACTTAACCACATGCGCGTGTTGAGTTCAAATTTATATTACACTGTAGGAATATCCAAGTAAAGAAATCATTTTCTCCCAGGGTTTGGATTCTGATGGAGCACTCAACATATGTACGTTGAAAACAACTTTGGAGTGAAGAAAAAAACTCCATACCCACAAATGGACAAATATTTCAATATGATCAATATACAAATATATGCTGTATATTCATGATGCCATGAGGTGAAAGAAAAAGAAGTCTGGTTATAATTGAAATTTGAAGTAACTGAAAGAAAGGGCCCAAGAGTAAAAAAAAAAAAAAAAATTACATTGGATAAAAGATCCTCCCATGCAATGAGGATACCCATTGCCCAGATCTTAATTTCTAATACCATTTACCAGAAAAGGGAACTAGGACATCTTAGAGAAAAACTTGCTTCTAAGGTTGGGAAGAAAACTCACAAGTTGATTCTGGAGCATTTTATACTGCCAGGAAAAAGGAAGTGCAAAACAAACAAAACAAAACAAATACCACACACACACACACAGGCATACACAGCAAAGGGGAGGTGTGTCAAAAAGACAAGAGTCAACTGAAAGTGTTCTCAATGTCCAAAGCTGGAAAATTTTGAACAATAATAATAATAGTAATAATAAATAGCAATTTCATTACAATCTAGATTATAAAATTAATACCCAGGAACCTATACTGATAAAATAAATATTTAAATAAATAAATAAGAATAAACATAATTCTGATTTCAAAGCTCTCTATGTAATTTATGAAGATAATCTGTCCTGGAGGGGATGGACAAATCTCCCACCTAAGGATTGTGAACTTCACACAGTGACTTCTTTCTGAAAGTACAGTATGAAAGGGAGTGCAGTGGATAATTTTATAATGGTATAGATAAATCTGACAAGTAATAACTAAGCCAGGTAATCAAGGTCAACATCAAAGATGGTAAGTGATGTTGACAGTATGTACCCAGGATATGATGTAATGAGAATTGCATTTTACTTCTATGGTATTCTTTTTTTTTTTTTTTTTAAGATTATTTATTTATTTATTTATTTGCGAGACAAGAGATCACAAGTAGGCAGAGAGGCAGGCAGAGAGACAGAGGAGAAAGCAGGCTCCCCACAGAACTGAGAACCTGATGTGGGGCTCGATCTCAGGACCCTGGGATCATGACCTGAGCTGAAGGCAGAGGCTTTAACCCACTGAGCCACCCAGGCACCCCTGCTTCTATGGTTTTCTTTTCAAAAACACATAACCTCAATATAATCATGAAAAAAAAAATCAGACAAACCCATATTAGGGAACATTGTACAAAAATATCTGACCAGTATTCCTCAAAACTGTCAATATTATCAAAACAAGGAAAGTCTAAGAAAAATAAGACTAAAGACAAAAATTAAATATAATGTTTTTCACTTGATGGGATCCTAGAAGAACAACAGAAGATAGAAAAAAAAAATAGAAAGACAGGAAGGTGGAAAGAAAAAAATAACATTAAGTAGGGTCCCTGGGTGGCTCAGTGGGTTAAGCCACTGCCTTCGGCTCAGGTCATGATCTCAGGGTCCTGGGATCGAGTCCCGCATCGGGCTCTCTGCTCAGCAGGGAGCCCGCTTCCCCCCACCTTTTCTCTCTCTGCCTGCCTCTCTGCCTACTTGTGATCTCTCTCTGTCAAGTAAATAAATAAAATCTTTAAAAAAAAATAACATTAAGTAAAAATCTTAGAAAATATGGATTAAAAATAGAGTTGGTTAATAATAACTTAATATTGGTTTTATTTGTATTCTTATTTATCACAAATATACTATACTGATGTAAGATACCGAGAAGAGACTACTGGGTATGAGATAAATGAAAACTGTGTACTATCTTTCCAATATTTAAGTAAATCTGAAACTATTCTAAAACTTAAATGTTAAATTTTTTTAACAATATGTAGAAACATATGATACTTTTGTAATAATTCATATGTTCATATATTACTCCCTATAACTATATGCACATGTACATATTTATATGCCCTTTTTAAATGTATACATATTTATATATGTTTACACACATATGTAAAATCAAAAATGGAATAATAGGATATACATATTGTTAGGTAACAAATGTTTTATTTTTGGAATAAGCACCATTCTTTCTTATATCTCAAATCATCCTTCAGAGATATTTTTTTCTTTTACTTAGAATACTGTATTTTTTAATACCCAGAGACAACCTTCTAATACTTAAATCATAGTTAGTTTTGCAATTGTTTATATGTCAGTTTAATTGGCAGCTTTTCTCTTTCATAATGGACATAAAATACTGGTGCATACTACAATATTAAAATTAATTAAATCTTAAGTTGAATGAAATATTGTTCCTTTTTTTTTTGAAATATTGTTCCTTAATTAAAAATCTATTGATACTAAAGTCTAAGGTTTGTTTTGTTTCATTTTTGTCTGATAATTTTTTTTAATTTTCTGAATTCTCAATGGTTCCTAGGATAACTGCATAATTTTAGTTTTGGAGTAATTTCTCTCATTGCCTTGAAGATATTGTTCAATATCCTGCTCTTGTGGTTACACTCAGTATTCAGTTGCCAGACTAACTGCTATTCCTTTAAAAGGAAATCGTATGAACTGAGGGCTAATATAGGGAGGTGGGTAGGGAATGGGCTATGTGGGTGATGGGCACTAAGAAGGACACTTGCATGATGAGCACTGGGTGTTATTTGTCAGTGATGAATCACTAAATTCTATTCCTGAAATCAACACTACATTATATGTTAACTAACTAGAATTTAAATAAAAATTTGGAAGGAAAAACAAAAAGTAAAAGCAAATTGTATTTATTGGCTTCCCTTGTCTTGGTGTTTGTTTCATGACACTGTGTCTAGCTATGCATTTATCCTAATTGTGGTTAGTAATGTTACTTGAATCCAAAAATTCACATCTTACACCAATTTTGGAAAAATTCTAGACATTATTTGAATACCCCCACCATCTTGTCTCCTCTATAATTCTTATTAGATTGATTTTAAATCTTTTCCTTTTACTCTAACATTTGACTTTCCTTCCATATTTTCTATATGCCTGCATTCATTACCAAAATTCTTCAGTTTTCTCACCGTTTCCCTAATTCTCTCCCTAGGAGCCTCTGAAACCATTGAATTTTTTTTTTAAGATTTTATTTATTTATTTGAGAGATAGAGAAAGGAAAGAGAGCACAAGTGGAATAAGGAACAGAAGGAGAAGCACACTCCCCACTGAGCAGGGACCCTAATGTGGGGCTCAATCCCAGGATTCCAGGATCATGACCTGAGCTGAAGGCAGATATTCAACCAACGGAGCCATCCAGGTACCCTGAAACCATTGAATGTTTAGATTCCCAGAGTTTTCTTAATTCTTCTACAAATTAATTCTTCTACTTCTTAATTCTTCTACAAATCTGCATGAAACATCCTTTTTTGTCTTCAATTTTTCAATGCACTCTCCCATTTCTCCAAACATTTGAAATATATAGGTGTCAGGGCACCTGGGTGACTCAGTTAAGTGTCTGCCTTCAGCTCAGGCCATGATCTTAGGGACCTGGGATTAAGCCCCCTGTCTGACTGCTCGCTTAGTAGGAAGCCTGCTTCTCCCTCTGCTTATGCTCTCTCTCTCTAAAATAAATAAATAAAATCATTAAAAAAGAGAAAGACAGAAAGAAATATAGAGGTCTCAAACTACCTAAATCTCATCTGCTCTTGAAAATATCTTGGATGGTGAATTTCCAGAGAATGGAGAACTTTCTTTTCTTATTTTTAAATTTTTTAGTATGACATATTTCAGGGGCACCTGGGTGGATCAGGCAGCTAAACATCTGTCTTTGGCTCAGGTCACGATCCGGGGGTCCTGGGATCAAGCCCTATGTCTGCCACCCTGCTCAGCAAGGAGTCTGTTTCTGTCCCTTCCCATGACCCTCCCCTTGTTCCTGCTCTTACTCACTCTGTCTCTCTCAAATGAATAAATAAAAAATTTTTATAAAATATGATATATTTCAAACATACTCACTAATCATAGTAGATACTCATTACATATTTATTCCTTGATATTATATTACATATTTATATATTGCATTATATTACGTATTTATCATTTAACACATTCCTCTCTTTCCTGTCCTTCATACTATATTGATCTCAGTTTTCTTGTCCTGATCAAGATAGGTAAGTCTTCCTACAGTGTTTCTTAAGGGTGAGATTTTGAGTTTCTAGTAGAAAGTATATATATTTTTTAGATATTTCTAGATCATCAAGTAATTAAAATTACATACTTTTTATGCCCTTGTGAATTATTAGTAACTGCTTTATTAGTCATCCACAGTTAGAGAAAAGACACAATTTCCTTTCAGTTTTACTAATTGTTCTCAGATCTAAACACCATCTACTCCACATTTTTCCCCTGGGCTTGGGGACCTGAATATTTGTTAGTGATTTCTGGGATCTACTTCCTATAGCCCATAGCATCTCTTGCCTCCCCCCTTTTTCATCCTCCTACTTAGTCCATATAGTGATGACTCACAGCTCTTCAGTAGTTATTGGTGCCTTGGCAAAAATCACACATATTTTGAGGTTCCTAGACATACCTAATTATTTAGTTGAAGATGTGATCCATGTGTGGTTTTGTTATCTTTCCTCATTACTTTCTACATTATTTAGAAGATATGCTAAGACACCTGAGTGGCTCACTCAGTTAAGTGTCTGATTCTTGATTTCAGCTCAGATCATGATCTCAGGATCATATGATGAGTCCTGTGTTAGGGTCTGTGGTGCATGGAGTCTGCTTAAAATTCTCCCTCTCCTTCTGCCCCTCCCCCCTCTCTAACTCAAAAGAGAGAGAAAGAAAGAGAAAAGAAGGAAGGATTGATGGAAGGAAGAAAAGAAGGAAGGAAGGAAGGGGAACGAGAAGAGAAGACAAAAGAAAAGAAAAGAAAAAAGATATGATGAAACTCAGGAACCATATTCCTGCCCAAATTCTACTAAATCTGAGCTCATCTGTTTTTCAAAAGGTATAGTTTCAAACATATACAAAAGGGGCTAGTATTGTCAAAGAACTCCCAAATACCCTTCATCCAGATTCATGCATTGGTAACCCTATGCCACAGTTATTTTGTCATTTTATTATCTATCTACCTACTTATTTATCTATCATCCTCTACCTATTCCTGAGTCATCTGAGAGAATGTCACATATATCATATCTTATATGCTACATTATTCAACAATTTTGAAAAAAATTTTAAAAAACAATAAAAGAACACTTTTTTTTTTCAATGAAACACTGCATCATCAACTTTCATAATAGAATAGGGGCTGTTATTTCCACAAACGATAATTCTAAATTGAAAAGTGACTCTGCAGATCAGACTACGAATGGGAAATCATTTTAATGATATCTTACATTTACTGTGCTTACATTTCCGATGTATGTATGCACAGAAAAGATATATAAATCAAGGCTCATCAAAAGACTTCTTTCATTAAGTTTAAAATTCACTGTGCAATGTTGTTGGAATTTAATTAGCAGCAGTTTTTTTTTTTTAATTATTTTACTAGTTTACGAAAATCGCTATCTTAGATTTGGTAAAATACAGATATTTATAGTATTATCTGAGACATGGGGCTATCTTTGAGAACTTCCCCTGTCGCTAATGGCAGCATTGACTGGCTTGCTCCTGCCCTCTCCAGTTCCCTACAGCTACAGAAAATTGTTTTAAATTGTTTTTGCTTGTGGTTGTTTCTTCTTAGTCTCCTGCTTGGCTTGTGCTTATCTCCTCTGATCACATAAATGCTACTTGGATAATATAGTGTTCATCAGGGATTTTATCATGCAGTGCCCCAAAGCCAATAAACAAGCTACTGCCTTGGCACTCATCACTCTATATTTTCACTTCATTTTTGCTTCACATCACAGACATTGAAAAAAAAATTAAAGTTTTTAGTATTCTTATAACTTTAGGCTTTCTGCCCAGGGGAAATTTCATTCATTCTCCTTACTTCCGCTACCATCTCTATGATAACATGCATTAAAATCGGTATCTCAGATTTTCCACATTTTTAACTTTCAGGAACTCTCATTAAACTGCTAAGCTGAATGTACCTGAAGTTTATATTGTTAGGGAACATTCAAATGGTGTGAAAAGATAGTGGAGTTAGATTTAACATGCTGTTTTTATTTATCTGCCCTTATTGTACCTTGCATCCAAAATTTTATTTAACTGAACTTAAATTTTCTTACAAGAAAAGGGAAATATGCTTGATTTGTTTAGTCTGCTGAATCCATTACAGTTTAAATGAGATAGCATATGTAAAACTGCATTTTACCTGCGAAGTTGAAACGCCTGCAATTAATGGTGTTAATATTTCCTATCACCAAGGTTGAAAGCTGATTTTGCCTCCACTTACTTCTCCTTTATCTCTTTATGGAATAAATGGTATCTCTAAAGCATTTCTTTAAGCTCACCTATCTATTTCTTCTGGCACTGCTCTAGTATAAGCATGTATCTCTTGCCAACACTACATTAGTATTTTTCTAATTGGGTTTCTTTGTTAGATATCACAATCCTCGTTTATTTTTGATGCACCCACCAGTTACTTATGTCTGTATTTAATTTTTCATTCATAAATAGCAATGACTCATTTCAGATTATTTTAAACTCTCTAGTCTTCAATTCTCAACACTCCAAACAACACTCTACTTCATTTAGCTTGTAGTATCTACACATTTCAAATACCTCAAAGTTTTTGTTTCTATTATTTGATCTGTCTGAAATACTTTTTTTTTATTTTGAAACTTTATGCATTTGTTAAATTATGTAATATGCTACCTTCTATATAGCATTGCCTTACAAAATCAAAATTAAGCCAAATTTGTTTTTCTTATATTTGAAAATAATTTGTATGTCTTCTATAATATGTGTCACATTTGTTGTTGTGTTCCTATTTATCACTGACCTTCAACTAACAAACTGTGAAAAACTTGAGGGCTTGCAATTTTATCTTGCGTTTTTCCTCCACAGTCCATGTGGACGTTTACCGTATCAGTAAACGTTTCATGAAAAAATGTTGTATGTAACATAATATACCTATATCTTACCTACCATACCTATTAGATATACATCACTGTTTTTCAATCTGAGACTTAAATTCTTTCAAAGCATATGTTGTGTTTCCTTCAGAATAGATCCCTTGGGCTAAAATCATTTTACATATTTAAGCTTATTTAAGTGCTGTTTTTGTATGGCCCATGAGCTGAGGATGGTTTTATGTTTTTAAATAATTTTAAAAACTCAAAAGGGGAATATTTCATGACACTAGAAAATTATATGAAATTAAAATATCTGCATCCGTAAGCAAAGTTGGAACATAACCATGCCTGCTTATTTATATATTGTCTATGGTTGTTTTCACGCCACAATACAGAGATGAATAGTTGCCAAAGATACTGCTTGGCAGGCCTAAAATATTTACCCTCTAGAATTTAATGGAAAGTTTGCTGACCACTATCCTAGGTGATTCATATTGCTCAATCAAATCAAGTACTTACACTGAACACCATAAGAGGCCCATTTGTTGATGTGCAGGAAAGGGAAAAATACAGATATGGCATAAATAAATCATCTTTACTCCTCTATACATGCATACTTTGTCCTAGCATAAAATATTTTCTCAGATCTCATCATTTTCCTCTTTAATTAAATAGACTGGTATCAGATACTATGTTAATGCCTCCCTCTGACCGTGGCAGGAATCTGTGGGTTTTACAAACAGGACTTCAGGAAAAGCTGCCAAAACAAAACAGGTATTGAGGTTCAAGGTATAAGTTAATGAGTTTATGATATACTCGTGTCAAATGTGTTATATAACCTTATCAGAACACACACAGTGCCTTATTTCCAAATGTTATCTATTTAACACATAAAACAATTTTTCATTAGTCTTTTTGTTTTGCAGTAATCAGAAGTAGAGGTTTATCTTTCACCTTATTAATACAACGGCAAAGGGATGGAGTCTAATTACAATGTACTCACCTAATATATCATAGAGAGACAAATATAATAAGTCAGAACATCTTCTAAGTCATGTTGACTAATACAACTGTATCTATCAATTCACTGTATCTTTGAACAAAATTCTATATACAATATAAACCCTAAAAATGAAAACATAATTCATTCTGAACTTTTTCAGATGAGAGAAAAACTATAGCAACATTTAATTTAAAAAAAGAAAAAAAAAATGGATGGACTATTACCAATTCTACTTTTTTTTTTCCCAAAAAAGTAAATATTTTATTTTTTTAGATTGACTCAAAGGTAATACAATTAAATATATACTGATACCAAAAATATAGTATAATTCCAAGCCATAGCTTTTTTTTTAATATAATTTTTTATAAACATATATTTTTATCCCCAGGGGTACAGGTCTATTACCAATTCTACTTTTTAAATCCTAACCTCTATAATCAGACAGTGAGAAATGAAAATTAAAACATAATTTCTATTTTATCCTGTAAGTTAACTTAAATATATTGGTATAGAAAATTCTTCATTGTGCTGTATGAAATAAGCCAAACTCAAAGGATAAATAATGAATAATCTTACTTATATGTAGAATCTAAAAAGTTGAACCCACAGAACCAGAGAATTAAAACTATAACTGTAAAGCTGGGAGGTAGGAGAAATAAGGAGATGTTAATCTTAGGATACAAACTTTCAGTAGTAACATGAATGAGTTCTGGGAATCGAATATCTATCATGGTGACTATACTTAATAATATGGCATCGTATGCTTGATATTTGCTTAGAGGGTAGACCTTAAGTGTTATTACCGTTAAAAAAATGGTAACTATGTGAGGTGATAGATATGTTAATTAGCTTGCTTGTTGCAATTATTTTGCAATGTACACATATATTAAATTATCACATTGTGCATTTTAAAAAAAATTGTCAAACATACCTCATTAAGCTAGAAAAAAATCTTTATGACTTACTAGTATGTAAAAAGTCAAGTTTCAAGTCTATAAATACAATTTCTTTTTAAAGAAAAATAAAACATGACAAGAAAACTACATATATGTATATGAATATTTTGTGACATATATTTTTGAATTATGACAGAGATGTTATTTATAGATAGATAATAGATGCATAGATACACACACACACAATTTCAATCAAGCAGAGGTTGTGAGAAAATGGGATCACATATATAAATATATTATATATGTATATATTATTACTACAGAATATTCATATGCTATAAAGTAGATTCTGTGGCTATATTTTGTCATGGAACTGACCTTGAAATCTGTATGCATACAAAGAAATTTTTGGCATTACAACCTTGGAATTGTGAAAGACTTTATATAGACCACCACTCACTAAAACTGCAATGCCTATAATATCTCAACATAATTAAAACTTAGTAATGATTTGTGGACTGGTCAAAACTTGAATGGAGTACAAAGTCAGTTGGACTAGTCTTGGGAAGTGTTGGATGATATGCATTAAAGGATGTTAAAGAGAGGACCCAGCATGTATCATCATCTGTAAGACTTTACAAATGAGAATTTCAGGCCTCACGCCTGACCTCCCAAATCAGAATCTGTGAGATTGGTTCCAGAAAACTGGTTAAACAAGCACATATTCATCAGAGGACAGAATTTTAAAGCCTACCGTATTGGGAGTAAATATATTTAAACATGTTTTCAAATTCATTCAAGGGAAGCAGGAATGGTATGCTGGAAAACGTGAACACTATTCAAAGAACCACAAATTTAATCTAGCAGTTAATTTAAAAGCAGGAGGAAGTATTCCTACTATACTAAGTTGCCATCTTTAATAGTTTCAAGTTACAATGTTTTTGTTTCTCTATATTTACCTTGAGAAAGTCTTTAAAAATCATAACCAGCCCCCCAAATTTACCAGTGCTGCAGTCTCACTATGTTGAAGCCACTGTGTGAACTACAATCGCTTAGGGCAAATTCTCAGTAAGCATCCGTTAAAGAATTCTGGATCCTACATGAGCAGAAAAAAATTCAATGTATCACACTAAACATATGACTACAGCTGAAGGGAAATTCATGAACAAGAAGACTAATATTACACTGGCAACTGCTGCAAATGGAATTACACTTCACATGCAGCTGAACATTAAACATTCACTACTTAACAGAGAACTTAAAGACACAATTAATCCTGGAACTAATGGACTAATGAGAGGTGGGCAACCACATCAGTTCATATGAGAATCATACTTAATTTTCATTCCCAACTTTGGCTTAAGTGGATTCAGGATATTTCTCCTTAAATGACAATCATTTAAAAGATATAATTTCCTATGCTCTCTAATACAAATATGCATTGGACTTTCCCTGCATAATAAAGTTATTCAAGCAGCATTTTTCCCTCTTCAGAAAAATCAATGAACAAAATGATACCATATAAAATATTTCTAGTCTTTCTTGATCTGTTGTATCCCCAAAATGCTCTACAGGTTTGTTAGAAAGAACACAAAGAAGTCCTGTGGGTTTTTTTGTTGTTGTTGTTTTGTTTTGGGTTTTTTTTGTTTTGTTTTGTTTTGTTTTTTTAGCATTATGGAGAGACCACATAAAAGAGGAAAATCAGCATAGTTTTAGATGTCCTCATTTGGATGTCCTCATTCTCAAAATAATATGAGAGATGAAGTAAATGAATGAACAAGAGCAATGGGTTCCACTCAACTCTAGGTGCTGGGCCAAAGGCAATTGCTACACTAGGAAGACAAAACCACCTAAGAAGCAGGCCCTGGCCTGGGTAGTGTAGGGAGATCTGAACTTTTGCCTCAGCCAATACCTTGCAAACAGTGCTGGGTCACCTTAGGTCTGCAATCTCAAAACACAAGTATATTTTCTTCCTGATCTAGTGATCACAACAGGAAAATGAAGCACAACTTAGTAATTAAATAGACAAAATTTTATGGTCAGAAAGGTTTGAGTGTATATCTTCTTTACTAATTAATATTTGTTTAGCCTAGAGTGAAATGCATAAATTTGGTTTTGATCTCATAAGCAGTAGATCGTTAACTCACCTTGTATCTAAATTTTATCATGGTTCAGTCTTGTTTTGTTTATTTATGGTCAAAATTGCCATTTTCTACTTCAATATCCCTGTGTAAACATTCTAATATATTTAACATAATTAATATTACAGTATATTTTTGTAAAAGGTACAAAGCTTTGTATGCATGTATTTTTATTTTACATGAATGCTATTTTCCTACAACCCCATTCAGTTTCTTAAAAAACAACAACAACAACAAACAAAAAACAAAAAAACAAAGAAAAAAACTCCACTGTTTTTAGGTCTGTTTATGTTGCCATGCACCCAGCTGGTGCTTAATGTTCCATAGACTGTGCCCTCCACATTTTACTTAAACAAGCCCTAATGGTATTCTACCAAGTGCCTTCAAATGCCTCCACAAATAAAACTGCAATAAACATCTTTGTACTTGTTTTCTTTTGAATCCTTGTGTGGGGGCAGGATTATTGGGTCAGAAGAGTACCTCTACTGTTAATTTGACCCTGGACTGCC
The DNA here is from genome assembly GCF_022355385.1 of Mustela nigripes. Classification (NCBI taxonomy): domain Eukaryota; kingdom Metazoa; phylum Chordata; class Mammalia; order Carnivora; family Mustelidae; genus Mustela; species Mustela nigripes. The sequence goes on along the minus strand of NC_081563.1, from coordinate 46,375,197 downwards.
ACATTCATTGGATGTGCCAGCCTCCCACCCTGAACGAGGGCTCCTCTGTGCCCACTCCCGCACCAAGTGGTGCTATGCAACTTTGCTCTCAATGCCAATCTGATAGGTACAGTGTGATACTTCATTATTACTTTAATTTACTTTCTCTAATTACTAATGATTTTGAACATCTCTTCATATGCTTGAAGTCCCTTTGGGTGATGTTTTAACTATCCACTCAGTCACAGATCACAATGCAGAAGAACATGTGGGATAGGAGATATTGTTGAGGTTATTTTTGGAAAATATTCTATTGAATTATTCACTTTCCCCCACTAATGTCCTGTTTCTCCCTTCCTTTGTCTCTTCCTCCCTCTCTCTTTCTCTTTGCTTTCTGCTCAGTTATAAACCAAACTGTAATACAGACACTGGTCTATTATTACTTTTCTCGTCCTTACTATCTGGTAGGCAAATTCCCCAACCCTTTTACTAAGTTCTTCTTTTTAAAAATTGGAATGGAATGGTGATTCTTAATACTGACTCATCCCATAAAAGTATAAAAGGTTTTGTTTTGTTTTAGATCTGTTTGTATGTTTATTATACAAAGAGGTCTTCTGTAACCTATAAAAGGCTTTATAGGTTTTGTTGCTATTACAAAAAATTATTTTTAGTTCTTTTTTTATTGTTATAGTAATTAATTTTTTAGGATTTTATTTATTTATTTGTTTATTTATTTATTTGGCAGAGAGAGGTCACAAGTAGGCAGAGAGGCAAGCAGAGACAGAGAAGGGAAGCAGGCTCCCTGCTGAGCAGAGGGGATGCAATGCAGGGCTGGATCCCAGGACCCTGAGATCATGATCTGAGCTGAAGGCAGAGGCTTAAACCACTGAGCCACCCAGGCACCCATATAGTAACTAATTTTTATAAAAATATTTTTAACTGAAACTTTATACTAAATACTTTTATAAGTGCTAATGATTTATTGATTCTATTACTTTTTTTCTAGGAGATAAGCATATTAGATGTAAAATGGCAGTTTTTTTTCTTTTTCAATTCTGACATTTCTTATTTCCTTTTCGTTTCTTACAGAATTAGACAGAACTGACCATATGTTAAGTCACAGTGGTGACAGTTGGCACCATTCTCTTGTTCTAATCCTAAGGTTTACCCTCATGTATGATATTATTTAAATGAATAGCAGTTAACAAGTTAGGAAAATTTCCCTCAAAGTAATATCAGCAAAATGGCTAAACAAGCTGTCCCTCATCATACCTCCCTGACAACAATCTGGCATCCATCCACAGACAGAGGTGTCTTTATGGGAGCTGTGGGATCCAAAAACAGACACCGAAAGGGAGTCTTGCCCACCTGCGTATCAGGTAATAAGCATACAGAACTTGGTCTCGGTTGTGAACACTTCCATGTCCCATTAACCAGCCACAGTCTGGGAACCCCTGGAGAACACAATCTTAGACAACCATGCAGAGATAAGAGCCTTTGTGGAAGTACAGGTTTTCAGGAGAGAAATTCCAGCATACCATGAGAGTTAAAAAATGAGTTTGGATGCACTGGAGTGGGTAAGAGGAATAGTATGACTTTACCCATATCACGCTTTACCCAAGGCAGCACTGCTGGCACAGCACAGCTCAGTGCCAAATGAGGCCTTACCTGTGTTATCTCCCATAGAGAGAAGTAAGAACATGGGAGTGAGTGTCTGACCTTCCCAGTTGTGTGGGATGTCCCAAAGAAGACTACTTCTCTCTTATGCAAAGGTCTAGGTTGTGATCTTCATGATTGGGAGGTTGGAAGAATCTGAGAGAGCCACAGACAAGAGTCTTAGAAGCATGAAAGTGGTGTGGATTTTAGTAACTCTGTTGTGGACTCTATCAAGAAACCTACTCATGAGGCACTAGGGATGCCTCACCTGTGGATCCCCCAAATAACATATGGACACCCTTAGTGCCCCATGTGTCTCACCCACATACACACCCTCTTCGTGACTGGCCCTCTGTCACACTCCTGACAGTGATGGGTCACAACACAAGTCTTAATAAACTTAAGAAAGTTGAAATCATACCAAATTATCTTTTCTGATTGTACAATGGTATGAAACTAGAATTCAAACAGGAGGAAAATTGGGAAAATGCACAAGTAGTGAAACTGAAACAATACATTCTTGAAAAACCAATGAGTCATAGAAAATGTGAAAAAGGAAATAAAAAATATATCAAAACAAATGAAAATGGTAATACAACACATAAAATATGGGATGTAACAAGAGCGGTTCTGTGAGGGGAGTTAATAGAAATAAATGACTATATTAAGAAAAAAGAAAGATCTCAAACAATCTAACTTTACATACCAAAACACTAGAAAAAGAAGAATAAATTAAGCTCAAAGGTGGCAGAAGGAAAATAGCAAAGATCAGAGCATGCAAGCATGCAAGCATGCTTTAACATGTGCTATGCACATCCATAGCATGAAAGACAAAAATCATGTGATCCTCTCAATAGATGCAGAAAAAGAATTTGACAAAATTCACCATCCTTTCGTGATAAAAGTTCTCAACAGATGTTGAGAGCAGAAAGAGAGGAAGTAAAGAACAACAAATAATCTAAAATGTCAACAGAGTATGAGCTATTTTTAAAAGATAAACAAAATTAACAAACCTTTAGCTATACTAACAAAAAAAGAGAAACTCAAATAAATAACATCAACGATGAAAGAGGAGACATTACAAATGAAATACAAAATGATACTGAAATACAAATGATTATGATATTTTGAACAAGTATAAGCAAATAAGTTGGATAGCCTAGAAGAAATGGACAAATTCTAGAAACATGAAACCTAGCCAGACTGAATCATGAAAAAAAAAATAGAAAATCAGAACAGACTACTAAGGAAATTGTATCAATAATCAAAAACTTCCCAACAAAGAAAAATCCAAGACCAGTTGTTTTCCCTGATTAATTCTATCACATATTTAAAGAAGTAACACAAATTCTTCTAAAATTCTTCCAAAATATCAAATAGAAGGGCACAATTCCAAACTAAATTTATGGGGTAAGCATTAGCCTGATACCAAAAACAGACAAGGACACTCTAGAAAACTATAGGCCAATATCCTGATAAATAAAAATGTAAAAAATCCTCAAAAACATACTATCAAACCATTTAATTCAAATGCATATTAAAAGACTCATACACCATGATCAAGTAAGATTCATCCTTGAGATGCAAGCATGCTTTAACATGTGATATGCACATCCATAACATGAAAGACAAAAATCATGTGATCCTGTCAATAGATGCAGAAAAAGAATTTGACAAAATTCACCATCCTTTCTTGATAAAAGTTCTTAACAGATGTGGTATAGAAGCACTGTACTCCAACATAATAAAGGCAATATATGACAAGTCCACAACTAACATTACAGGCATTGGCTACAAGTTCAAAGCTTTTATTCTAAGATCAAAAACAAGGTAAGAGTGCCCTCTCTTACCACCCCTACTCAGCATAAGAACTGGAAGACCTATAGAGAGTAACCAGACAAGAAAAAGAAAAAAATAATCTTACAAATTAAAAAGGAGAAAGTAAAATTATCTTTGTTTGCAGCTGCCATGTTCCTAGGTAAGAAAATCCTAAAAAGAATTTTAAAAAAAAAAGTAAACCTTAGATACTGCATCAAAAAACTGTTAGAACTAATCAATAAATCCAGTAAACTAGTAGGACACAATATCAACATACACAAATTGTTGCATTTCTACACAGTAACAATAAACAATATGAAAAAGAAAAAAAAATCCCATTCACAATATCATCAACAGCAACAAAACAGAAATAAATTTAATCAAGTAGGTGAAAGAACTGTATACTTAAAACTGGGTAACTTTGATGAAAGAAATTGAAGAGGATACAAACAGATATCCAATGTGCATAGAGCAGAAAAATTAATATTATGAAGATGTCTGTACTACCCAAAGCCATCTACAGATTCAGTGTAATCTCTGTTAAAATTCCAATGGCATTCTTTTCCAAAATAGAAAAAAGTCCTGTAATTCATATGGAATTGTCAAAGCAATTCTGAAGAACAGCTGGACTCATCACACTTCATAATTGTAAACTATACTATAAAGCTATAGTGAAAACAGTACAGTACTGGCATAGACCAGACACATAGACCAATGGAACAAAATCAAGAGACCAGGAATAAACCCTCACATATACAGCCAATAAGTCATTCACAAGAAACCCAAGAAGAAAGAATTATCTCTAAAATAAACAACATTGGAGAAAATGGGCAGTCATATGCAAAAGAATAAAATTGGGCCTCAAAAAAAAAAATAACTCAAAATGGATTAAAAACAAACATAAGAACAAACTCCTGGAACGTTTAAAAAAAAGTCCTTTACATCAATCTTGGCAATGATTTCTTGGGTGTGCAGAACATAAGCAACAAAAGCAAAAATTAAGATGCCTCAAACTAAGATGTTTCTGCACTTCAAAAGACATAATCAACAAAGTGAAAATGCAACCTACAGAATGGGAGAAGATATTTGCAAACCATATATTTGATAAGAGGCTAATACTCAAAAGATATAAAGAGCTCACGCAACTCAATAGCAAACAAACAAAAAACACAATGCATAGGGTTATGGACATTGGGGAGGGTATGTGCTTTGGTGAGTGCTGTGAAGTGTGTAAACCTGGCGATTCACAGACCTGTACCCCTGGGGATAAAAATATATTATATGCTTCTAAAAAATTAAAAATTAAAAAAAAACAATGCAATTAAAAAATTGGGCAGAGGAACCAACATTTCTTTTTCCAAAGAATACAAATGGGCAACAGGTACAGGGAAAAATGTTCGGCATGAGTAACCTTCAAGGAAATGCACATCAAAGCCACAATGAGATATTACTTCACACCTTGTTAGACTGGTTATCAAAACAATAATAGATAATAAGTGTTGGCAAGGATGTGTAGAAAAGGTAACCCTCGTGCATCATTTACCAATAAAACTGGTGTAGCCACTATGGAAAACAGTATGGAGGTTCCTCAAATATTAAAAATAGAACTACCATATGATCCAGCAGCTCAACTTCTGGACATATATCCAAAGGAAATGAAATCAGTTATTTTGAAAAGCTATCTGCATTCGCATGTTCTATTCAAATAGCCAAGATTCAGTAACAACCTAAGTGTCTGTCTATGAAAGAATGGATGAATACAATGTCGTATATCTATACAATGGAATATTATAAAGCCACGAGAAATAAGAACATCCTGGTATTTGTATCATCTTGGATGGATCTTGCGGGCACTATGCTAAGTGAAATAAGTCAGAGAAAGACAAATAGTACGATCTCACTTATATCTGGAATCTAAAAAAGCCAAAATCATAAGAAAAGATAGCAGAATGGTTTCCAGGGTAGTAAGATGGGAAAAATGGGGAGATATTGTTCAAAGGCTACAAACTTGCTATAATAGGATAAATAAGTTCTGGGGACCTAATGTAAAGCTGGTGATTGTAGTTGACAATAATGTGCTATATACGGGGCACCTAGGCGTCTCAGTCGGTTAAGCAGCTGCCTTCGGCTCAGGTCATGATTCCAGGGTTCTGGAAAGCCCCCATCAGGTTCCCTACTCAGCAGACAGCCTGCTCCTCTCTCTTCCTCTGTCTTCTGCTCTGCTTACTCATGCTCTCTATCTCTCTATCAAATAAATTTTTAAAAATTTAAAAATAATAATAATGTACTATATATTTGTATGTGGCTAAGAGAGTAAATCTGAAATGGTAGGGCACCTGGGTGGCTCAGTGGGTTGAACCTCTGCCTTCGGCTCAGGTCATGGTCTTGGGGCCCTAGGATTCAGCCCTGCTTTGGGCTCTCTGCTCAGAGGGAGCCTGTTTCCCCTGCTCTTTCTGCCTACTTGTGATCTCTTTCTCTGTCAAATAAATAAATAAAATCTTTAAAAAAAAAAACCCTGAAATGGTAATGAGGTAATAGAGATAGTAACTAACCCTACCGTAGTAATTATTTTGTAATATATGTATACCAAATCATTATACTGTACACTATATACCTTAAACTTATACAGTATTATATATCAACTATATCTCAGTAAGCTAAGAAAAAAAGAAAGTTTTCCTCTATTTCTATTCTGCCAGGATTTACTTTTAAACCTTATCTAATTATTAAATGTTATAAAAATTTCCTACAATCATGAGGGATAACATTTAATATACTGGGACTATTATGTTAAAAATGCTGAAAAATGTGGAGTTCAGTTAATTAATAGTATATTTTTTGCATTATGCGTAAAACTTTTAGGATTTATTTGCCACATTGGCAATGTTTCAACATCTCAATAACATGAAATTATGCATTAAAGATTAATTGATTTTATTGTTCATTTTAATTTTGGTATAGCAATTCTATATTTGAGATTGTTCTTATTTCTTTTTTAATGGCCATCACCAGAGATTTGAACTCGTTTTAATTTTTTTTACACATGTATCTGTATACAGTTATAAAGACTATTAGTACTCAAGTACAAACTTACATTAATAAATACTTTATTTTAAAATTTTTGTTCATATTTTTCTAATTGGAGAAATAAAAAAAATGACAAATTTTAAATTCATCTGAGTCACAACTCTGACCTTGTAAACTGTAGACACGACAACTACTATGAAGATGGAATAAATCATTTCAGTCCATACTGCTTTATAGTTATTTTGAAACTGCTTCATTTACCCTTCCACAACCCTCTTTGTTGGTTAGTTTGATACTTATAATTCAGTCATCCAAATTTACAATTTTAATATTCTTACATAAATTTAGAGAGTGCTTTTTTATTTCTTCTAGTTAAGTCAGTTTCATGGGAGTGCATGCCGGTGCCGTTGAACGGAGCCCCAGACTCAGAACAGCTTTGTGTTTGATTTAATGTTGTGTCTTCACTTTCTTTAACTCAGTAATTTCACCTTACAACTTGTATTTATAAGTGAAGTCCAATGGGAAAAGGCAGCATGTTCGTGAGGAGAAAAAGATTGTCGGATGGGCCCAATCCTATCACATGAGCCCTTCAAAAGCAGAGAATTTTCTCTGGCAGGGAGCAGTGTGGGGAGCGGGGAGGTGGGAACAGGGAAAGCTAGAGAGATTGGAAGCATGTGAAGGATTCTATTGGCTGTTTCCTCCTTTGAAAATGCAGGAAGCACATAAGAATGTAAGCCGTTACTAAGAGTGGAGAGTCATCAAGGAAACTTGAACCTCAAGCCAGTAGAGTTAAAGACCTGAATTCTTACAACATCCAAATTATCCTGAAGCTAATTATTCCCCAGAGGCTCCAGATAACAGACCACCTCAGCCAAGACCTTTAGGCTTTGCGAGATTAGGAGCAGAGAACCCAATAAAGCCTGCCCTGATTTCTGACCTACAGAGCCTTGAAATAATGAACAGGGGCTGTGGTACCTTTGTGGTAATAAAAAACGAATATGTAAACATCAATTAAAATAATAAAATAATACCCAAATCATCTTCTATATCTTATGTTTAATCTGTTATGTGGAAACTTTTTACTTAAATGACCATGCAGGTTTCTGTACTTACAAGGACTCCATCTTTTTTATTTCTATTAACATTTTTCATTGCTTGTCTTAATTTTACAAGGAGATTACAGTTTGCTTGTCACTGGGAACTGAAAGAGATTAAAACTTTGAGGAGCACCTGGGTGGCTCAGTCAGTTAAGCATCTGCTTTCTACTCAAGTCATGACCCCAGGGTCCTGGGATCAAGCCCCGCATATGGCTCAACGGCTTCTCCCTACCCTTCTGTTGCTCCCCCACCGCATGTACTCTCTTCCTCTCTTTCTCTCAAATAAATAAAATAAAATATTTTAAAAATTTAAAAATAAAACTTTGAGAGTTAATTTTCAGACATTTTAGCCAGAAATACATATATACCTCCATGTATCTTATTTTTACTTATAATTAAATTATGTATTTTATTAAATTTGAAGGGAAAAAGGAATCTACAACAGATGCAAGGTTTTCCTTTTATCTTGATTGTTTAAGCCTGAAGTTACGCTGAGGAAATGCCAAGCATCTAAAACGAATTTGGATATAACCTGCTTTAGCTAGCCTGCTGTACATGCTGTAGGATATGCCTGAGTGAGTGTCAAAGTTTGTCTTTTCATTGGTTGACAATGCAAATTCACCTATGGATTTTCAGTTTGACCCTCACCTCCACCAGCATTGAGTACAGCACACCTGGTTCTCACCCCCATTCCATGCACTAATGATTTTGAGAATATTAGTGTCATCCTAGAGGTCTATTTCTCTGTAAGGAACTGTGACATCTACAGGTTAACTAGGTTGCTCTTCTCGTTCTTAGATGACCTTTTTAGAATTGATGATGTTAATGTCTCTTCCTTCCTATACTAGTGACCTTAGCCTGCTGAAACATGGACTGTGCATTATAGCCTCTTGTCCTGAAATAGTCTGTCAATAGTTCAATGTTCTGACATAGTCAAGCTTCAGGAAACGTCTCTTCAAAATCAAGAAGCATAAAGTGTTTTCCAAAGGATCCTGTGACTTCCAAAAATATACCTGTACCTGTATACCTCTGTCTGTATATACCTATGTCTTTTTATTAATGATTTAAGAAAATAAAAATAAAAACAATCATGACTTAGTGTGTTAAATATTTTTTCTGAATTAAAGTACAGATTGAAATTAAATTTGCCAGAAGCCTGCATCTTATTGATATTTCAAAATGTCATTTAATATTGGTGGAAAGTAACAAAGATTTCTTTCAGCAAAAAAGTTACTTTGAATAAAACTGACTTTCTAAACAACAACACAAATACTCATATCAGATTATTTGGGAGGAGGAAGGAAAGTGGAGAGGATCAATAAATATTTTGAACATCTATCCTGAGTTTTCTTAGAAAGTCTGTATTTCTACCACATTGTCCCCATAAATGTCTGAGTTACCGAAATTCCAACATAATTCTTTCCCAAAAATATATCTCCAAAATGATTTATGGTCTTCTGGTTCAAATCAAAATTGTTTCTAAGTTTTACATCTTAATTTCAGAATCAGACATTGCTTTGTTTAGAACTTATGGAAGACTATAAACCATGTAGATTTGGTTTTGGCAATGCATTTTTCTTCTCTTTTTCCTGAGTATAAGGTAAGAGAAAATATGTAAATATTTGGGTGAATACCAAGGTTGGAAGGGTTTCAGATACCAATGGTATCTTGGGAATTAGTCAATAAAACTTAAAAATAAAAACACAAATTAATATCACAAAAACTGTTTTTAAGTAATCTATGAATTTAATTTCTTCTCTTAAATATTAAACAATAAAAAACTGAGTCACCTATTGATAAAGTAGCAAGTGAAAATAACAAAATATACAAAACTTAAATTTTTGAAAATTATTTACTCCTTATGCATTTGTATCACCACTTTTCATTATTATGTACATTGTTTCATCTTCGGAACACAAATTGTGTTGCATTAGAGAATAAAAAATAAGTAAGAACTAATCCTATCTTCAAGAGGCTTAACTTTATTTGATGAAATCTGGCAATGAAAATGGAATGGCTAAGAATATGAGAAAGCTCCAAAGAAGTATCAAAGGAATGATTCTATGAAGACTTCTTGGAGAAAACATGAGAGTGATAATCTCTCTAGAAGAGACTATAGTTAGTTCCTGCGGAATACAGGTAAGTTATTGGTAAGCTACTTTTTGCAAGATGAAAGGAATCAAGAATTAAGATAGATACAGATGACTGTGTTCCTTCAAAGAGTTTACATATATGAACATGGCCAAATAAGATTATCCTGCTATGATTAAGAAAAAATAATTTCAATTTTTTAAAAAAAGAGATTATCATGAAGGCTTCATAACAGGAAGAAGTGGGAAGTTTACCTGGAAAGGCAGCTTAGGACCTGAAAATAGAAATCCTTGAGATGGAAAGTAATTTTGGATACCATCATATGAGTAATGAAGAAACAATGGCAATCATTATGGAGCTCACTGACAGGATGAAAGTATTTTTATGGTAGCATGAAAAACAGGATATACCTATATATCTATATATCTATATATGTGTATCTACCTCTATATATCTATATATACAGATATATGTATATATATCTCACAAAAATTATCTAGAATATAAACTACATGGAAGCAAATGTTTTGGTCTCTTAATCTACTACATCCCTTAAAGAGTATCTGGCATATAGTACAGTAGTTGCTTATAAACTCTTTGAGGAGAAGAATAGGATTTTTGTTAATGGGCATGTGATTCATGTGCTGATCCAGCAATGCAAATAATGCAAATAACTCATCCCTAAATGTGAACTCATTATTGCGCTGTGTTGGAATGTGAAACAGACTTCTGGGGTGTAGCATGAAGAGCTCTATGGACTCACTGTCAGCAACACAAGTGAAACTGTTACAAGCTATAAAAACATAATTCAGAGTTTCTAGAAATCACTATGAGAGCATATAGCAAATAAATATGTATTCAAGAAAGTCTAACAAAACTCAGTAGCAATAGCTAGCATCTGTGATATTTGAGTTACAACCCACCTACTCTCTCCCATCCCCATAGTTCAGGTTGATAGAAGTTCAAATCTCACTGGGTGTGATGAGAAATATAGCTTCCCTCAGCTTCCAGCCAAGGGTGACTTTATGTCACCACGAGGGGCATACCAACATGAGCATATGAAAGTATCAAAGAAAAAAAGGAAAAGAAAAAAATTTAAAGAATTAATGGCTAAAAACTTCCCTAATTTGATGAAAAAAACCAAAATGTTAATCCAGAAATCCAAGCTCAATGAACTTCAGCTAAGGCAGAGGGAAAAGTGTCCACATCCAGACACATCACATAAAAAGTTTTAAAGGAAAAGAGAATATCTTAAAATAAACAGTGATAATAACCTTTACATACAAAGAAACCAAAACAGATCAATAGTTGACTTCTCATCAGAAACAATGGGAGGCCATAGACTAAATGATCTTTCAAATATAAAGACATGAAAAATTTTTTTCCAGATAAAGAAAAACTGAGAAAATATGATGTTAGCAAAGTCACCGTATAAGAAATATTCAAGGATAGGGGCACCTGGGTGGCTCAGTGGGTTAAGCCTCTGCTTTCAGCTCAGGTCATGGTCAGGGTCCTGGGATTGAGCCCCACATAGGGCTCTCTGCTCAGCAGGGAGCCTGCTTCCTCCTCTCTCTCTGCCTGCCTCTCTGCCTACTTGTGATCTCTGTCTATCAAATAAATAAATAAAATATTAAAAAAAAGAAAGAAATATTCAAGGATATTCTTGAGGTTGAAAGCAAGTAAACCTACATGAAAACACAAAGAGCACCAGTAAACTATACATACCAGAAAAAATTCACAAGCTAAATATCTGATAAGGGTCTATATTGTGCAATCTCAAGAATCTAGAATACATAAAGAAGTATTAAAGCTCAATAATAAAAGCATAACCCAATTAAATAATGGGAAAATTATCTCAACACACAGTTCACCAAAGAAGATATGCAGGCGGCCAATAAGAACTTGAAAAGATGCTCAATATCACTAGCCATCAAGAGTATGTATATCAGAACATATAATAATGAGATACTACTCTACACCCACTAGGATGACTAAACTAGAAATAGAAAATAATAATAACTATTAGCAGAGATATAAAGAAATCAGAACCCTCATACGCTGCTGGTGGAAATGTAAAATGATATACACACTTGGAAAGTTTTCTGGGAGTTCTTTAAACAGTTAAACATAGGGGTGTCAGGGTGGCTCAGGGGGTTAAACCTCTGCCTTTGGCTCAGATCATGATCTCAGGGTCCTGGGATCGAGCTCCACACTGGGCTCTGTGCTCAGCAGGGAGCTCTCTGCTTCCCCCTCTCTATGCCTGACTCTCTGCCTACGTATGATCTCCCTCTCCATCAAATAGATAAATAAAATCTTTAAAAATCAATAAAAAATAAACAGTTAAGCATAGAGTTACTGTAAAGCCCAGCAATTTCATCTGCAGGTACATGCCCGAGAAAACATGAAAACATATATCCATACAAAAACTTGTACATGAATGTTCACAGCAGCATTATTTAAAAAGTGGAAACAATCCAAATGTCTACCAACTACTGAATGGATAAATAAAATGTAATATATTCACACCATTGAATATTATTTGACAATAAAGAAAACGAAATATGCCACAGATTCACTTTGCAAACAGTTCAGAATGCTAAGTAAAATAAGTTGGTTGCAAAGGACCATATATGGCATGGTTTCATTTATGTGAAATATCCAGAATAGGCAATCTACAGAAACAACAAAATTGAATAGTGGCTGCCTATGGTTTAGAGGGAGGGAGGATCTGAGGGGTGACAGCTATGGGATGTGAGGTTTCTTTTTGCCATAATGAAAATGTTTTAAAATTTATTATGGTTGAGGATGTACAACTTCGCAACAAGCCACTGAAGTGTGAGCTGAAATGTGTGAATTGCATGGCATATGAGTCACTTTCAATACAGCTGTTAACAAACTTTAAAAAGAGAAAGTGAATCCAGATTTATTCACTTAAATTTGTAATGATGAGGGATTCAACATTAGAGACAACGTGGGGTCACTGAATCAAAGCTGGAAGAGAATCAATGGAAACCAACTGATTCTCATAGAAATTCTTACTAGGGCTTTGCCTCCTCTTGTGCATTTATAAAGCCGAGTAATCAAAATGGATGGGAAGCTAAAAATATTTTGAATAACAAACCATGAAATAAAACTAAAATAAAATCATTAAGGTTTAAAAAGACAGAGTAAAACTAAAATAACAATATGAATTAAAGGTGAAATTGTAAAAATTATAAGAAACCAGTATAAAATAGACATAACTAAGAATATCACCTAGATGAGATATAACATAGGTAAAATAACATTATAACAGATGAGACAGAGGTACATTTGAAGAGTCTGAATAAAAGAAGTAAAAGATAAACATGATAAAATCAGTTAAACCATCTTATAGATAATAATATAAGTAAAAGGCAACAGAAAAAATACTTTGATATTTAAAAAATATGTTAAGTATGACTGCTTTACAAAGTCCAGTACATAATAGATAGTAATAGACCCAGACAGCCTAACTAGTCAATAATAAAGATACAAAGCAGATGGTTTCCCTAAACACTGAGTCCCTGGGCACATAGTCTCAAGACTGATAGAGAAATCACCAATTTCTTGCCTTCTTACCATTTGTTTAGTGGCTATATTTTATACCCTGTAGAACAAAAATGGAACATGTGATACTTATTCCCATACTGACGACACTTTAAACTCCTTCCCATCAGAAACTAGCAAGTGTGTATTCCCAGACACATTCTGACAAATGGAACAACTAGAAATTGATCTCAGACATCAGGACATCAGTGCTCTGATTCTGATTGTCTTATTGTGCATTATGACCTTATATATGATCCTTAACTTCAAAGGGTCCTATTTCCTCATCTCTAACATACACTGATCAGACTAGATCACAAGATTTATACCTTTTTTCTAGATATAGTCCTTTATTCAAATGAAGTTTTAGTGGAAACTCATCAATAACTTAGATAAAAGAACTATCAATGAAAACATGATTTAAGCATTAAGATAATTTACACCCATCAGATGGGCAATGATATGTGTGAGGAGAAAGGTTTTTACGTGCATTAATAGTGGCAATATATGTTGGTACAATCATTCTAGAGGGTGAGCTATCAATATGTACAAAAGATTTTATTATTTTTTAAGATTTTATTTTTAAGTAATCTCTACACCCAATGTGGGGCTCAAACTCACAACCCTGAGATCAAAAGCAGCATGTTCTACTGACTGAGGCAGTCAGGCACCCTTGTATCAAAGATTCTGTTTAACCCATAAAATAAACTCTTAGGGAGTTTCATTAAGGAAATATTAGTTCACAAAAATATTCATTGGAGCATTGCTTTTAAAAATAAATTAATGGAAAAAGGACATATGTCCAAAAAAGAGAGAATGATTAACTCCAGCTTACTAGGAAATTATAAAAATGATTATGTAGATATTTCTCCTAAGTTTTCAATATAAAAGAACAGCTCTGTTATTTTCTAAAGCTAAAAACTACCATGGAGAACACTTTTCATAGTGTTAACTAATATAATTTAAAAATAGAATGTCAATAAATTGTGCTGGAAAAATTGGACAGCTATTTGTAGAAGAATGAAACTCGACCATTCTCTTATACCATACACAAAGATAAACTCAAAATGGATAAAAGACCTCAATGTGAGGCAGGAATCCATCAGAATCATAGAGGAGAACATAGGCAGTAACCTCTTTGGTATCAGCCACAGCAACTTCTTTCAAGATACGTCTCCAAAGGCAAAGGAAACAAAAGCAAAAATGAATTTTGGGGACTTCATCAAGATCAAAAGCTTCTGCACAGCAAAGATAACAGTTAACAAATCAAAGAGGCAACCCAGGGAATGGGAGAAGATATCTGCAAATGACAGTACAGACAAAAGGCTGATATCCAGGATCTATAAAGAACTCCTCAAACTCAACACACAAAAACAGATAATCATGTCAAAAAATGGGCAAAAGACATGAACAGACACTTCTCCAATGAAGACATACATATGGCTATCAGACACATGAAAAAATGTTCATCACCACTAGTCATCAGGGAGATTCAAATCAAAACCACATTGAGATATCACCTTACACCAGTTAGAATGGCCAAAATTAACAAGACAGTAAACAACATGTGTTGGAGAGGATGTGGAGAAAATGGAACCCTATTACACTGTTGGTGGGAATGTAAGTTGGTGCAGCCACTTTGGAAAACAGTGTGGAGATTCCTTAAGAAATTAAAAATAGAGGGGTGCTTGGGTGGCTCAGTGGGTTAAAGCCTCTGCCTTCAGCTCAGGTCATGATCCCAGGGTGCTGGGAACAAGCCCCGCACTGGGCTCTCTGCTCAGCAGGGAGCCTGCTTCCTCCTCTCTCTCTACCTGCCTCTCTGCCTACTTGTGATCTCTCTCTCTCTCTCTCTCTCTGTCAAATAAATAAATAAATAAAAATTTAAAAAAAAAGGAAATTAAAAATAGAGCTTCCCTATGGCCCTGCAATTGCACTATTGGATATTTATCTCAAAGATACAGAAGTAGTGAAAAGAAGGGCCATCTCTACCCCAATGTTCATAGCAGCAATGGCCACAGTCGCCAAACTGTGTAAAGAACCAAGATGCCCTTCAATGGACGAATGGATAAGGAACATGTGGTCCATATACACTAGGGAGTATTATGCCTCTATCAGAAAGGATGAATATCCAACTTTTGTAGCAACATGGACAGAACTGGAAGAGATTATGCTGAGTGAATTAAGTCAAGCAGAGAGTCAATTATCATATGGTTTCACTTATTTGTGGAGCATAAGGAATAACATGGAGGACATGGGGAGATGGAGAGGAGAAGGGAGTTGAGGGAAATGGGAGGGGGAGATGAACCATGAGAGATTATGGACTCTGAAAATCAATCTGAGGCTTTTGAAAGGGCAGGGGGTGGGAAGTTGGGTGAGCCTGGTGGTGGGTATTATAGAGGGCACGTATTGCATGGAGCACTGGGTGTGATGCATAAACAATGAATTCTGGTATACTGAAAAGAAATTTAAAAAATAAAAAAATTTTAAATATTAAGTAAATAAACATTGTTTAACCCAGAAATTCCACCTGTTAATATATCCCAAATAAATGCTTAAGCAATTCTGTAAAGGAAAAAAGAAGAAGAAGAAGAAGAAGAAGAAGAAGAAGAAGAAGA
>NC_081563.1:46321490-46359247 GCF_022355385.1 Mustela nigripes | reverse complement strand
AGAAGAAGAAGAAGAAGAAGAAGAAGAAGAAGAAGAAGAAGAAGAAGAAGAAGAAGAAGAAGAAGAAGAAGAAGAAGAAGAAGAAGAAGGAGGAGGAAAGAATGACAAGAAAAATAACTAAAAAATTAAAACTAGATAATTCAAATTATTCAAAAGGTAAAAAGTATTGCAAAGAATCATGGACATAGTATAATTTAAGAAACATAAAGATGAAAACAGAAGGAAAAAGATAAAACCCCACAACACATGATCACTTTTAAAAAGGCCTGAGTAGGGTGCCTGGGTGGCTCAGTGGGTTAAGCCGCTGCCTTCGGCTCAGGTCATGATCTCAGGGTCCTGGGATCGAGTCCCATGTCGGGCTCTCTGCTCAGCAGGGAGCCTGCTTCCCTTCCTCTCTCTGCCTGCCTCTCTGCCTACTTGTAATCTCTGTCTGTCAAATAAAATAAATAAAATCTTTAAAAAAAAATAAAAATAAAAATAAAAAGGCCTGAGTAGGGGTACCTGGGTGATTGGTTAAGCATCTGTTTTCAGCTCAGATCATGATCCCAGAGTCCTGGGAAAGAGTTCCACATCAGACTCCTTGCTCAGAGAGGAGTCTGCTTCTTCCTCTCCCTTTGCCTCCCCCAACCTTGGGCTTGAGCTCTCTCTCCCTCTTGCTCTCTCTCTCTCTCAAATAAGTAAATTATTTTTTAAAATAAAATAAAAAAATAAAAGTTCTCATAAGTTGTGATGAGCACTGGGTATGATATGCAATCCATGAATCACTAAATTCTACTCCTGCAACTAATATTACACTATATGTCAACTAACTGGAATTTAAGTAAAAATTTGAAACAAAAGAATGCTATATTTTCATAAATATATGGATAATTAAATAAAAGTTCTTAGTAAAGATAAGACATGATAAGTATTGCATTTTGACTCAAAAACAAAACTCAAATTTTTACTTTTTTTTGAAACATATAAAATTAAATGAAAGGAAAAAAAAGACATGGGGATGAGACAAAACATAATATAATAGAGATAATATGTGTAGCACTACCTACATCAAACAAAATAGAACTCAAAATAATAACCCTAAGTAAAAAGAAAATAAATAACAACAGTAGGAATTTTTCATTTGATAAATCAAAACCCAGATAGACTGAGTCATTATCATGTGCCAAGTATAGCATTAGGATATATAATTACTCAAACTCTTACAGAACAAAAAAATTGGAGAAAATATAATTGTTACTGATTTTCTATAGCAAAATGACCAAAACCCCCAACAAACAGGATTGAAAAATAGGAAATATTTATTTTACCTAACTGAAGGTTAATGACCAAATGCTGCTTGATCCAAGAACCTTCATTAGGTTGAATCTCTTCTTTCTAATGCATGTTGCCACATTAGAAGTAGCCTGTACTCTGCCAAGTTTAGGTCCCCAGGAGGCAGTAGGGGGATGTAGTAACTCTCTTTCAACAATTCTGGATGGGACCCTTAGTCTCAATGAACCCCATGAAAAAAGCCATATTCTGTTTGATCCAGCATAAGCCAAAGAGCTGGAGTAGAGTCAGCTCTACTGGAAGCATGGTAAGAATAAGGAGATCCCCTCAAAAATAAAATAAAATAAAAATAAAAATAGAATTACCAAATGATCCAACAATCCCACTTTAAGTAAATATTCAAAAGAATTTAAAGCAGCAACTCAAAGAGATATACTCAATGCCATGTTCGTAGCAGTATTTTTTTTTTTTTAAGATTTTATTTATTTGTTTGACAGAGATCACAAGTAGGCGGAGAGGCAGGCAGAGAGAGAGGAAGGGAAGCAGGCTCCCTGCTGAACAGAGAGCCCGACTCGGGGCTCAATCCCAGGACCCTGGGATCATGACCTGGGCTGAAGGCAGAGGCTTAACCCACTGAGCCACCCAGGTGCCCCTGTTTGTAGCAGTATTATTCCCAACAGCCAAGATATGGAAATCATTTAAGTTTCCATTGAAAGATAAATGAATAAAGAAAATGTGGTTATATACCCATGCAATGGAATATTATTCAGCTTAAAAAAAAAAAAAGAAAAAGGAAATCTTGCCATAAGCAAGAGTGTGGATGAATCTTGAAAAATAAGTAAAATTAGCCATAGAAAAAATGCTGCATGGTTCCACTGTTATGTGGAACCTGAAAAAACAAACAAACAAACTAATTCAAACAGAGTAAAACACTGGTTGCCAATGGCTGAGGAAGGGGAAAATAGGGAATTGTTCAGTTGGTATAAAGTTTCAGTTATGCAAGATGAATACATTCTAGAGATCTGTACAGAACTGTGCCTATGGTTAACAATACTGCTGTGTGCACTTAAAAATTAAGACAACAGATCTCATGTTGTATTCTTACTACAATAATAAAAATAATACTAATAAAAAGAACAGAGGAAGAATGAGAGATGAATAAATGACTAAAAAAATAAAGGTGCATTTTAATTACAATAATAAAAATAACACTAATAAAAAGAACAGAGGAAGAATGAGAGATGAATAAATGACTAAAAAAATAAAGGTGCATTTTAATTGATATATTTGTCAGGTTTGCAAAGTTAGAAAGAAGTCTGTAGCTTATGACAACATTATATAATGGTAACTAAGCATCAGTTGCAGCTACTCTGATCCATATATCTTCTTTTTTCAAAATTCAGGCTGAGGAAGAGCCTCTATTTGAGACATGTCATTTTTGTGTAAAAGAGAAAAGAATAAAAGAACTCATAGATATTTACAATGTTTCTTTAAGTTCCTGCTCACACATAATGTGGATGAACTCCTCACATTTCATTGGTCAGAGCAGGCTAAAAAAAATCTAACCCACGGTCAAAGTGATGGAATGTATATGTGTCAGCAATGAAGTCACATGGCAGTGGGTAGGATGTCTAATCAATCCTCTGACAGGGAAGGGCGGCACTTATTAATTGTAAACAGTAAAAAGGTCTACCCCTTTCATATATCTTAATATAACAATAATTGTTAGGGTACCTGGGTGGCTCAGTCGGTTAAGTGTCTGACTCTTGATCTCAGCTCACGTCTCGATCTCACGTCATGAGTTCAAGATCGGATTTGTGCTCCACACTGATCATGGAGCCTACTTAGAAAATAACAAAGCCAAGGGGTACCTGGATGGCTCAGTGGGTTAAGCCTCTGCCTTCAGCTCAGGTTATGATCTCAGGGTCCTGGGATCAAGCCCCATATTGGGCTCACTGCTCAGCGGGGAGCCTGCTTCCCCCCCACCGCTCTGCCTGCTTCTCTGCCTACTTGTGATCTCTCTGTCAAATAAATAAATAAAATCTTTTAAATAAAAAGAAAATAACAAAACCAAACAAAATATCAAATATATATATATATATACATATATATGTATATATATACATATATATTTATTTATTAGATATATACCTAATTTTTTGACCAATAAAATATAAAAATTAAATATAATGAAAAGTTTGAGTTTTTGGCCTATACCTGCTTATATCACTGTCTCTGTTTTATCTAAATAACTTAATTGCCTAATCTCTACCATCTCCTCTTGCCTTATGGTGTTCCCAATGCCCTGCAGTAATTTTTATTATTATTTAAGTTGACCTATTGTTCAAATAGTTGAAATGCTATCTATGAACTCAGAAATACCAGAAATATAAGTGGATCAGCAAGAGAAGAACTAATTTACTACATACACGGAATGAGTGTGTGTTAGACACAGCAAAACACCAGAATTGGCAGGATGAATGTAAATCTATTTCTTCAATGAATTGGTAAGATACTAATTAGGATAAGATAAATTACTCTTTTTCAGCCTTTAAAAATTCAAAATACATACTCACATGAACATATCTTCCTTCCTCACCCCTTAGCATTTTTCACACACATATACAAGATGCAAGTTGCTATGGTGATATGCTCATCTCCATGGCAATTGATCATAGCTCTATGCATGTGTCCATTGTCTCTTAATGGACAAATTATAGGCTCTAAACCTAAAGATGTGACTCTTCAAAGAATATACAAAACAAATTCACAAAAATTGAATTTCTACCCAACAAAGAATTTAAGTATTCCTAATAATACAATAAAGAGATTGGAAAAGCAGAGGTATAGAAAATTAATAGCTAAAATGAAACTATAAAAAGTACATGCTGTTGGAAAATGAAAGCTTCCAAACAGCTGCAAACATTCAAAAATGACTGTGCTCTCATAATATACATGCTACAATTTGGCTTGTGGTGGTCTCTGTGTAGTTGAAATGATCCCCAGCAGAAAATGATGTTCAAGATTCTTATCCCCAGAAAGTCATCATGGTAAATATGTCTAGCCTCTGGAAAAAAAAATAATTTCTACTCATATGCAGAAAGTCATAAACATTGACTAGAATTATGAATAAATTGAAAACTCCTGACCTACAGAGAAAGATATAAAATAGGAACTTCAATTTCTGGTATGATTATAAAAATCAACATCTGAATTCATATATAAAATGTATCTTTTCTGTTAACTGCAACAAAAAAATAACGTTTAAACACTGTCATTAGATTCTGGTTAATTTTGTATTGCAAAGAAAAGCAACGTTTTGTGAGAGGCAAAGTGCTATTTTTCAACAACAGTTTAACATTTTAGGCTTAAGAACAGTATTTGTCTTAATATGCAGGCCACATTGAAAACATTTTTATGTTCTACATTAAAGAATCTTTATTAATTTTAACAAATCAATTTATGAAAGTTTTTGGTATTCTATAGTCCAGACGAAGGTAACCTTCATTTATAACCCTAAGCTACCTAAATAAGAGTAAATTAAGTGGGAACATCAAATTGTTACAAACACAAAACAATACACTGATTATAAATGTTCTAATATTTTTTATTTAACTCAGATAAGGTATGAAAAAGCATAAATGTAGAAATTGGAAAGTTTTGCAATGAGATTAATATAGTTGATTTCAAAGACTGTTTTTTAACAAATTAAAATAACTTCATAACAGATGTCAGTAAGCCAAAAAAATTGTGCAAGATGAATACTTCTAAATCCAGCCATTAGAACTTGACCATCATTTTGACGAGCATTTAAGAGTAAGAAAGTGAAAGAGCAAGATATCCACATCCTGCACTATGCAACTCCATAACATTACATTTTTAGATACTCATTTAGTCATGCTCCACACTTATTAAGCCATGCTCTGTTGACAGATAATTTTATGATTATTCAGTAGTGTATTAAAAACTGAGATACATACATTGAGATTATGTTTGGAGAAAATATTTTTGAATATACTTTGACTAGCTTACTATTTAAATGCTACTCTTATTCACCTTTAGGGAAATTTTGAATTGGAAATCAACTAGTATTTATTTTCCTCTCAAACAAAACCATTCCTCCTTGTTTAAATACTTAAAACATCTGTATAATATATGGACAATTAGAACTTTCTAATCTCAACAAAAAAATCCAAATAGAAATATACAGACAAAATTCATGTATTTATTTATGGGGGGAAAAATAGAACTGGGGTGCCTGGGTAGCTCAGTTAGTTAAGCATCCAACTCTTGATTTGGGTTCACATCATGATCTCAGGGTTGTGGGATCAAGCCCCTTGTCAGGCTCCACTCTGGGTGTGAAGCCAGCTCAGGATTCTCATTCCCTCTGCTGTCTCCCCACCTCTCTCACTCTCACCCTCCCTAAAACAAACAAACAAACAAACAAAAAATTCTCCAGAAAAATGTAAAATATCTAGTTACCCAATATATTATATTAAATATGTGTCCTTCTTCTTTATGGTCCCTAATAGCATCTATTACTAAACAATGCTCAGAAGCATTCTGAGTGATACATTCAGATGTATCACATTATCTGACAGAGCATTGCTTGGAAAGAGTGGGCATTGACCTGTTTGGAAACAAGCCCTCAAATGTGTGCTTAGCTCTCATTGACCTGCTTTTTGTTAATGGCACCAAAACACAGTCAGAATTATTTCAAGATATTATTTCCAGGTATGCATTTCTATTTACAAAATAACATATAATATAATTGGAAATAAATACTCTTTGAAGAAGAGATGCTTCGGTGGCTTAGTCAGTTATGTGTTTGACTCCTGATTTTAACTCAGGTCGTAATTTAACTCAGGTCAAGCCCCACATTGGGCTCCACACTGAGCATGGAGCCTGCTTGGGACTTTCTCTCTCCCTCTCCCCATGCTCCTCCCCCCACTCACATGCACCCAATCTTTAAAAAAAAAAAATCATCAAAGAACACTTTGAGAATGGGACTGAGAATTCAGTTTATCCAATTTTAGTCTTGCTGCAGTGGAAAAGAGTCTCAGATATCATGAAATACACAACATCCTTAATTAGTTACAGATATGTGGGAGGTTATATTGATTGCATAGCATTGTCATGCACTCCAAATCAGTCAATGACCCAGTTAATGCTTGATACCAAGAGAGTCATTTGTTCAAAGATGCTATGGCTTCTATATTAAAAACATGTTTCAAGGCGTCCTCAAAAGAAATGGAACAAAGTGAGAGGCTTATGATTCTCTCTCTTCCATGACTTTGTCTTATTCCTCTATAGCCCCAATAGACCATGCACATATGTGTTAATGCTCACCAGCATATATCAAAAATTGTTAACTATCTAAATTTTACATTCTAGACAGGAAAAAAAAATTTATTCTTTGCCATCCACAATCCATAACCACACACAGAGGGGCTTTTAGTTTACTCCATACAAACATATTTCAAGATTTCCAAAGAAATATCCTAAAATTCTGGGAAAAAAAGAGGCAGAATGTTCATTATTCATCATGTAGCTATTATAACTAGCTGAATCAGAGGAGAGGAGATTCAGAATTTCTTTCCTAGATGAGCTTATTAAATACTTTCACAGATTAGGGCTCCTTAAAACTTATAAGAGGACCCTGTAACTTTAAATTTCTATATCCTAACTAATTAATAATTCCCCAAATTAGCTCTGATTTTTTTTTCATAAAAACTCTCATTTTCTGCCTGTATTAGAGTGTGAAATTCGTAAGAAAACCAGTCTTTTAGTCGCTTCTAATACTCCCACTGGCCTATGCTGTGCTTGAGAATACTGTGGTTCGTGGTACATAACATTAAGGTCCTGGGAAGCTACACACAGCCCACCCTCTAACATCTGTAAAAAAAGTAAAAGAGGGGGGAAAAAAAGATGGGACAATACCCCTAGGACAGAATAGAAAAATAGAAAGTGTAAAACTTGGAGCATCTCACCAAGGCCCTATATACTTAAAACAGAATAACAATTAAAGTAAATAAAGGCAGATTCCAACTTTGGAAATGTCAAAAATTCTGTCCCCATTTTTTTTCACTGGAGTTGACTATAAAGGATGAGACTTAAGACATTTTTTGAGACTGATTATGCTGCATTTATTTGTGTGAGTATTTAAGTCTGCTAATTTTTCTCAGGATCATGTGAGTCATAGATTAATTATGTTATGTTGTGTTTTCCTTTTGCCTCAATAATTTACAATCTCCTTTTTAAATTTTTCCTTTTATTCAAGAGTTATTTTTGATATTTAATTTTTAGTTTTCTTCTTTCTCTATTTCTATGTTGATATCAATATTAATATTATTCAAAGAAAGTAGTCTATGTTTATTTTGAGTCATTGAGCAATTAATTGATTAACTATTTATGGAGACAGAAGGATTGTAGAGTATAGGCGCATGTTATTTCCTGAAAAGAAAGCAAAGACTTTCATATGTGTCCATCGTTCAAATATAAATATTATATGATCACAAAACCTATTTCATCATTACAGGGGATATTTGATTAGGAAGAGCTGAAAGACATGAGATTAATTTCTCTAGGTTTGTTGTGTCTTATGACAATTCTCTTTCCTTGGCCTGTATTTGTATTTTGTATACTTTTATGTTTCTATTCTTTCCTCCTGCCTTTCCTTTCTTTCTTCCCTCCTTCCTTCCTCCTTCTCTTCTTGCCTCACTTTCTTGTTTTCTTCCTTTCTGTGTGTTATAAATGTATATAATGGCTATAACCTTACAGTAAGTTTGTCCTCTATGATTTTTAAAGTTCATCTTTTTCCCTTATTGAATCTTTTTAACTTTATTTCAAAATACTTGATATTAATAATACAGATTTTTTTATTTTTTGTTAGCAGCTATCCGGTTTACATTTTTGCATACTTTAAGAATCTGAGTGATATTTCTGTGTGTCATTTTCATTTCAGATATATCTTTTCTAGTAAGCTCAGTGTAGGATTCTTTGATAGAATTTGCAATTATACTTCCTGTAATAATTAAATGTGTTCTGTTTACATCAATTAATGAGAAATAGGCTTGGTCTAATTCTTTCAGCAAACATTTTCTTTCCAAATACTGTCTCTGTTCTTTGTGTTTTAAAATATGAGATTGCGTTTTCTTATAAACACGTGGAGACTGGCATGTGTGTCTCTATATTTTACTATAGAACAGTGCACAGTGTATGGTTGGTTTCAGTTACATGAACAATTTCACTTAAAAGTTTGCATACTATACTCTATTTCCCTACCTCACCAAGGCCTAGATATTTGCATCAAGAGCATACATGACAGTGTCAGAGAATATAAAATTAGGAGCGCCTGGGTGGCTCAGTGGGTTAAAGCCTCTGCCTTCAGCTCAGGTCATGATCCCAGGGTCTTGGGATCGAGCCCCACATAGGGCTCTCTGCTCTGCAGGGAGCCCACTTCCTTCTCTCTCTGCCTACTTGTGATCTGTCTGTCAAACAAATTAAAAAAAGAAAAAAGTTAGAGGTTTCCTGAATTCTTATAAATCCTTTTCCTTTAACAACTGCCACCACTCTGATCCATTCATCTTCCACCCAGATTACTGCAACAGCTTCTTCACTGGTCACGCTACTCACTCCTGTCAGTCCCCTCTTTTTCCTAGCCTCCACTCAGCGCTTGAAGGGATCCTTTAAAAAATCTTGCTTCCCTGTTCAAGTCACACGGTGGTGTCCGACCGATCTCAGAGTGAAAGTCTTGTTTAATCTTTCAGGCTTTATTTCTATTTACAAGGGATCCCTTTCAAATTCCATCCCAACAATATGGGCTTTTTCACTGCAGACTTTGTCAGCTTAAAGGAAAACATCAGTTACCAGGTTGTCCTCACCTCACATCGAGCAAAAACTTTTAAAACATCCTAATTCTTAACTCTACTGGGAAGTGGCTTAGCCAGAAAATAAAAGTGGAAAATACTTATTTATATTCAAAGACATTAACTCTATGTATCCTCACTTAAAAGACATTTGTTGGAGTACCAGGGTCTCTTCTTTTCTATTCTACTTCTATCCTCAACTGATAAAACATCAAGTGGGGATGCTAAAGTACAATTCCAATGAATTAGTGTCTGGCTAGCTAGCTACACATTTCAATGTTCTTATTATCCCCCACAGTTTTAATAAATCACTAGAACAACTCACAGAACTCACTGAAAGTGCTATACTTAAGATTATAGTTTTATCATAAAAAACATACATAGGGCAAGGTCTGAGAACATTCCAAACGCAGATCTTCTGTGTCATCAGGATGTACCAACCAAGTGAATATGTTCACCAACAAAGGAACTCCTTAACTTCAATTTCCAGAGTTCTTAGTGGAGTTTTATTATGTAGACAAGGTTGATTAAATCATCAACCACGCGAATAAACTTCTCTACTCCCCTGCCATCTCCCAGAGGTCTAGCATTTGAATGTCTGAACCCTCCAATCACATGCTTGGTCTTTCTGGGGACCAGCTCCCATTCAGAAACTATTCAGGAACCCAGCAGGAGTCACCATGTTGGCATGTGAAAGAAATTCTTTTCACTCAGAAAATTCCCGGAGTTTTTAAAGCTCTGTACCAGGAACCAGGGACAAAACCCAAGTATATTCTTTATCATACTATACCTTCCCAACATTCATGCTCTGTTTCTTTACCTCACCAAGGCCTAGATATTTGCATCAAGAGCATACATGACAGTGTCAGAGAATATAAAATTAGAGTTTTCTTGAATTCTTATAAATCTAATCTGAATTTCTTAAATCCTATCTACCACCAACAACTTCATTAGTTGAAGCCATTTGTTTTCCAATAAAATAACTTCCAAACTCACTGGGACCAAGACACCACATACACATTTTTAAGCCACAGCCACAGCTACCTCTAAGGTTACTAATACCCACAGACATATTTTGTATGAAATTTTATTCCAATTATTTTCTTGTGCAATTCTGCCACATTACAACAAATTAAAAACAGCAACTTAATTCATTTCCTTCTCCTGGCCATGTTACTTATGAGCCTTAGGCTCTTGAATATGATAAAAGAATACATTATAACTGAGCATCAGAATTTAGAAGGATTTTATTGATCACACAGTAACTATGACACAGAAGCCAGGCATTGTCTGACAAACTTCTCTTTGAGGAGATAGATGGGAAGTATGGTCCATTCCTCTATGTTTAGTGCCCTGCCACAAAATCACCATGGCAACTTATAAAAGGGTATAGGGAAGGTCTTTGATGTTATCACCTAGGAACCTTTTCTCATCCATTGAAATTCCAAATTTCAAATATCTTAAAATAACTAGATTGTACATAATAAATAGAAAAAAAGAGCATTCTTTTGGTGTGGTAATCATTAACCTGGTGCATCTGATGGCTATTGCTGGCCAAAAACAAATGTTCTCCCAGAACTGAATGGCAATATCTTCAAGTTTTTAGTTTAGTATTGAACAAAATGATTTAAAATCCATTTTACAAGTATATGGCCTTTGATGAAATATTCTTCTTAAAAAAATAATGTCGGGGCGCCTGGGTGGCTCAGTGGGTTAAAGCCTCTGCCTTCGGCTCAGGTCATGATCCGAGAGTCCTGGGATCGAGCCCCACATCAGACTCTCTGCTCGGCAGGGAGCCTGCTTCCACCTCTCTCTCTGCCTGCCTCTGCCTACTTGTGATCTCTCTCTCTCTCTGTCAAATAAATAATAAAATATTTTTAAAAATGTCAAATAACTAGTAGAGAAAATAAATTTAAATTTTCTCTGGCTTATAACATTTATTCTAAATCTACTAAATATCATGACCTCTTTTAATTAAAGGGAGGTAAGTCTAGTATCAGGTCTCTGAATTCTTGGCTTATGAATATGGTTACATCCATTGACTCCTAAAAATTCTCAGCTCTGTCAACTTACTCTAATTAGCAGGATGGAAAAGAGAACACAAGCCTCTGAATGATGTGAGAGCCGGGTCCACTGTCTCCCAACAGAAATAGAAAAATCCCTTTAATTTTTCATATTTTACCTTATTCTCTGGTCTATTTTGGATTGAATTGACAATGTGGTTTGTTTTATCATTTTTAAAAGGATGTTTTATATGAGTTACCATAGAACAAACTGACGCTCTGGGCCAGTATGCCTTGTTTTTCCTCTGCTTTCACTCATGTCACATACACACTGCCACATACACCTCAGAAATAATGCTACTTCCATATTAGAAACAAAGTAAAGTCTCCTGTCCTATAGTAAAACCACTTATCATGATGAATGCTTATTTCCTGAATGAGAAAAATCTCATCTCACAACACATAACTCTCTCCTGATGATAATTCAGTTTTTTGTTAAAAAGGTACCTTCACAGTGTACCTTTAACCATAGACTAGGTTAATTCCACAGAAATAATTCCTTTGAATTACTTAAATCTTTGTGAGGAAAACCTTATTCTCATTTCTCATAGTTGTGACTTCAGTAAACAATGACTTCTGAAAGTAAGCAAACTGGGATTATCTAAAATGCAAAAGAAAAGACTCAGTGGTAAACTTGTGGAGGTTGACTTCAGGATGCTCACATGCTTACCAGTTCTTGTCATCTCTAAAAAGAATAATTTCAAATGCAAAAGCAAAAAAAAAAAAAAAAATAGAAGAAATCTGTTACCCAGAATTTTGTGTGTGAAGGACTCACATTGCTAATGGAAAACATGGAAAAAGCAGATGGAGTGACCTTGAGATAATTAAAATATATATATATGTATATATATACATATATATATATAGTTTTAAAGGTGAAGGCATACTAGGAATACAAAAGGATGTAAAGAATTAGAAGCATGTATTAGGAGAAGCATATAGCTCTTACAGGTGAAGTTGAAACTGAGTGGAGGAGGAAAAAAATAATCATCCAAAAGCATACAGAGGGACTAAACTGTGTCTGATGGCTCAGGTTAGGAGAGTGCTGGGCAGGAGGGAAAGGACACAGAAAGGAGTATGCGGTGAGTCTATACAGACAATATACAGGAAAAATAAGCAAATGCAGGGAGAAAATTCAGGGAGGGTATAAAAGAAGAGTCCCCAAGGGAAATATGCAGAGGATACATGCACAGAAATTCACTAGAATCCAGAGAGATTTTATAGAGAAGAAAAAAGGGAAGATCTGAGAAAAAAGTTTGTGCAAAGCCTTGTTGAAGAAGCCCACATCCAAAACCATATTCAAAGGCATTCTCTGAAAAGATAAATTGATTTTTAAGAAACGATTGGGAATTTCCCCTTGATGACAGGGGAATTACCACAATAATCATAGCAGCCAACATGTGCTGAATGATCACTGTATGGTGAGCACTGTGCTGAGGACTTGGCCTGCTTTTTATCACTTAATCTTCATGGAAAATCTATATGTTCTGAAATCTTTACTGATTTCCTAGAAGAAAGAGGCCATTGATCAGCTTTGGGTCATAAAGCTGACTTACATGACCTCTTTAGCAAAACTGTATTTGTGAAAGCAGAGAACGGTCCAGAGAAAAAGGATTTTCTGAAATCCATCATTCTATCTTTAAGCATCAAAAGTGATAGCTTTGGATTACATGAGCATAGACTATTACATGGGTGGGGAAGTGGTCCTCCATAGACTGAAAGGATTTGAAGAAAGCCTAAGAATTTTGGTTCCACTAGACAGTTCAAAAAGGGAGATTTAGGTATATAGGGCGTCAGATCCACATGATTTGTGCTCCAAGCTTGTCCAGAAGGATGAACATAGGGGCAGAGATAGCAATAATTAGCTATTTGGGCGAACCTGAGACCATTGAGAGCTACTGGCATACTTTCAGTCCTCTAGTGAGGTGCCACAGACTGTTACTTTCCACAAAGGTCCAGAGTAGCAGTGCAGCAGCAGCAAAAAGCAGCTAGATGGGTAAGCCAGAAGCCCGTCTGGATTCCTCTGTGCTGGGAATCATGAGAAAAGAACCCAGAACTATCCAGGTGACCAGAAAGTTGGCAGAGAAGTGTTGAGAAAGCCCAGGGACCAGAGAGGCATGAACTTAAAAAGAATGTGTGGGGTGTGAAGATTGTGAGTGCACTGGGAAATGGCCAGGATTAAGGACCTCAGCAAGGGGCTGCCAGACTACATCATGCCCTCCCGAAGCCAGAAATTATTACATGTTCCTCCAGAAGATACCAGTCCCGAGAAGCCTAGACCAGATATTTCAGAGCAGAGTCCAGCAAGTCTGCAGAGGACACTTTGTTAATCCAAATACCTCCAGTCTTCCTTTGTTGATTCAAGGTCACAAGCCCTCTCTAAAACCTTTGTCAAAACCTTGGAGCGGGGAGTTGGAGAAGAAGAGGAAGAGAGCAGAAACTGAACACAGCATTTTATCCAAAGTGACTCTGTCTTTAAGAGGAAGACCCTGATTACATTCCCTGACTGATGAAGACCTATCACAATGGAAATAAAATGTAGCTCTCCCAGCTACCACCACTCAAAACCATCACCTAAGGAGTGCCTGGGTGGCTCAGTGGGTTAAAACCTCTGCCTTCGGCTCAGGTCATGATCCCAGAGTCCTGGGATCAAGCCCTGCATCGGGCTCTCTGCTCAGCAGGGAGCCTGTTTCCCTTCCTCTCTCTGCCTGCCTCTCTGCCTACTTGTGATCTCTCTGTCAAAGAAATAAACAAAATCTTTAAAACAACAACAACAATACCTGTAGGTAGGAGTGCTTATACACCAAGCGTGGATAAATTTTGATTTCTGTGATACTAGATGTCAGAGTGTTGCTTGATTGTAGGACTTTATAATCATGTTTTCTCTTTCAAATGGCAATGTAATTTTGAAATTATCTATTACTTAAAGGTTTGAATGATCATACCTAGAGAACTGAGTTGGCTATTTCTTTTTATTTAAAACTGCTTGATAATTTAAAAATCTCCAGTTATTTTCACAACTTTTATTCAATTTTGGTAATTGAGTCAGTTTGCGATTATACTGTTTTTAGTAAAGCTATTACCTAAGTTTGGTCTCAACTATAACTTTTTCCTTCCCATTAGTTTTCTTTAGCTGGTTTAGAATGTTTTTTAACTTTAAACTCTTGATTGAATAGTTAGTTAATTTATTTTAATTAAATAATAATTTATTTTAGTTAAATAAATTCACTTTTTTCCAATAAAATGTTATTAAAATACAATTTCTTATAAAATATGATTAATTTTTATCAATATTATCAGGGTAAAGAAAGTATACTCTAGATTTGCAGCAAATCAAATTAAATAAGAACTCAAATATAATTTTTTAGTGGGCATTTGTTGGTTGCTCTAGCATTAATCATGTCCCTGTTCCCTTCTTTTCATGACGATGTCCTTAATTTTGCAACCATATTGTTCTAAATTGGAAATAATACAGGCCATGCTGCCCAAGGACCTAGGGACCTTCTGGGAAATGCCAACTCCTCCCTAGGAGTCCATGTTATGATATTCGTCAGAAAGACCAGGATGGTACAGACCAAGATTTTCCATAAAACAAAGTCTTAAAAAAAAAAAAAAATAGACTCGTACTTAGATGCTATGTGTTTATCTTGCTAAGGGAATTGAAACAATAACATTTCTCACATAAACATCCAAAATAAATTTTTTATGTAATTTTCATTATCCACTTGGTTACCATACCAAAGCTGAAGCAAGAATTCAGAACTTCGGCAATGTGTCCAGTTAGATTCTCCTCAATATCTATTTTATTTTAGAGGTGAAGAATTTAAACCAGGTGTAAGAACTGTGGGTATTTCAGTTTTACTAGCTACGATTTTGCCACTGTTGAAATATATTGTGTTGAAAACTTATAATTTGGAAATAAATATTTATGCATTCTGAGAACATATCTTAACCAGTCATTTTCAATGATTCTTTTACTAGGCTGTTAGAATATATTTGTTAATATTTTATTTACTTATTACTTGCTTGCTTTAATCACTTTTCTGTGTTTGTAAATTCAGATAACCTGAATTTATCTGGGACTTGACTCTTTTCTGTAACAGGCACCATTGTCCAAACTGTAACCATGTTATGGTGTGGCCACTTTATTTTGAAATCTACCTCAAACAAGGGCAATTGTATTTCCATGAACAATTTTCATTTTATTTCTTGTAAGTATTGTCAGCGTTGAGATTTTCACCAGCCTGACTCTCCCATGCTATATCACCTCTGCAGTCATAGAGCCACTAATAATAAAAATTTAGAAAAAAATAATAAGATTATACTAAAAATAAAATTTTGGAAATCTCATCTTCATACACCTTACAATGTATATATATTTTTTTACAAGTTAAGAATCAAATCAACATCTTTCTCTAGCCCTCAATTTTTACTGTGCTATCATACCATGAAAAATTTTTTTCTTCTTCTCCTTTGGATGCTGACTTTTACTGTCCTCTAGTGATGATACAAATGTTTCCTAAAGATTAACATTTCTTTGATATTTAAATAAAAATTTGACCAGAATGAAAATTAAATAAATAGGTGCAAATCATGATGTTGATAGTACACACAACCATCTTTTTTCCCAGGAGTGCCACCATTGAAGTGAAGCGAGACAAGTCTGTACTGCCCTAGGTTATTTTATGTCCATATATGTCTACACAACCTGAGAAGTGGAGCTAAGATAAACATTTCTCAAGTAAAACTACCATCTGCTTTTATTGCTCTTCGATTTTCAGTAAAGCCTATAAGATTTAACTATAAGAACAGACACACTGATGACTTCTCTCTCCATATAAGAAGAGGATCATAAACAGAATGAAAATACTCCCATTTTATATCCCTTTCCCCATGATATCCTAAACAATAAAGTAATAGCAAAATAGCTAAAAGCTTGTAAATTCTCTTCTTTATAACAGCTGCAAATCAGTTCTTAACATCTATTTGACTCTGGAAAAGCAGTAGGAACTATCTTACGATGTTGGCATTGCATAACAAAACAATTTCTCTTTTTGAAATAGCAACTTACAAATACTGCAGTGGCTAATTGAATACTAATAATTTCAGGAAATAGAGTCAATATTGGGACTTTCCTATTATATATAGGACAATTTCTCTCTTTTTACTTCCTTCTCCAATTAAAATCAATAGGTTTGGGTATTACTTGTATTAAAATAATTTTATCTGGACATAGAGATAAAATTTGGCTCAGGATTGTTTTCATATAATCCCTTGTATTAGTTTTCTATTGTTGGATAATGAAGTACCACAAACTTACTGGCTTAAAACAGTGTTTGCCATCAGCTTGCAGTTTCTACAAGTCAAGTATCTGGGTACAGATTAGCCGGATCCTCTGCTCTGGGTCTAACCAGGCTGAAATTAAGGTGTCTCATCTAATACTCAGAGTTATTTTAAGCTCACTAGATTTGGGCAGAATTTAATTTCTTACGTCTATAGGACTGAGGCATTCAGGCTGTCTACCATTGCCTTCCATGTCTCCCCTTCCAAAGCATGGCGGTAAGTTGCTTCCTTTCAAAACATCAGTAAAAGGTCTCTAATCTCTTTGACTTCTGAGAAGTCATTTTAAAGAATTTATCTGGTTAGTTGTTTATCATGCCCATTCAGGATATTCTCCTTTTTTTGTTTAAATCAAAGTCAAATGATTAGAGAGCTTAATTAACATCTACAGAATCTCTTTTGACATATAAGGTAACATCATCACAGAAGTAAGATTCTGTAATATTCACAAATTCCACTTACACACAAGGAAAAAGGATTTTCAAGTCATGTTCACCTAGCCTTGAATAACTATATATTCTTCTATAATAATTCATTATTATGTTTTAATATATAATATTGAATACTTTTATAATACTCAAGTAATGTTCATTCCAGAAGCAGGAATCTTGGGCTCATCTTAGAATTACATCTATCATAACCATCTAGCTAATCTATGACAACAAGCTTCTATTGAGTACATGAAAATCACATACAACTAAAACTTAAAGAAATAGGACTAAGGAAATAGCTATCAGTTTTTTAATTATTATTATTCTTACTGTGTTCCGGAAACTGCCTTGTAACTAACTGAATCTGAGTCTAATTGAATTTTCACAATAACCTTATTGTTTAGGTATTATTATTATTATTAATCATCCTTAAAATCTATAGAGGTTGTTAACTGGGTGTTTTGAGGTAAGATAGCCTTTGAATGCTAAAGCGTAGAGTGAAGCCCAGACTCTCTCATGCTGGTGCCTGGCTCCCACTGGATAAGCCAGTTTTTCAACCTCCTACAAGCCCTCATTCTGAAGATGCAAAGATAGGAGGGTAGCTATTAGAATCATAATGGTTTAGAAGCCCTCAGCCATGGATAGAGGTACTATGAGAAGATGAGTTTAGGTCAGAATTAAGAGCTGCTTCGGTGTTCTTGTAGGTAATACTGAAAGTTTATATCAGAATTGTGGCAGGGAAGGTATAGTTATGACAGGTGACAATGGACTTGCCATCTCAAGGGGTTGAGATATTTCTGAAGGACTGAACATATACACCAAGGATCATGCTGGAGCATTGAGAACCTGAGTTCCAGCAAGACCTATCACCAGATTTCCCTTGAGTCTCAATACTAGCTAGAGGAGCAAGCCTTGCTTTAAACTTTTGAGGATTCAGGAAGTACTGGTAATTTCAATAGTATGCCCAACACCAAAATGAGTCCAAACAAATGTATCACTCTATACATATAAATAACCAAGATAGATTTACCCCTCCAAATACGTAGGTGTGTCAGACAAACAACATTTTGGGAAAAGGGAGACTCCAGACAAATGGACAATTCTAAACCCACAGAAAACTCTAGACCCAAATTATTATAGACACAGTCTCCTTCATATACATGTTCACTTCTCACATAACAGCAAACTCAACGTATTGACAATATGACGCACAGTGGTTGCTTTAGACATACCAAAATTTGGGGCATCTTGATTTTCTCATCAAAATCACCCAAGCATACAGTAGGAATCCCATACCCCCTTCAACTTAAATAGGATAAGGAAACCAAACTGAAATTTCTTTGAGACAATATCACACCAATTTATAAAACTTTATATATTTGGTATGTGAAACACTTCAATATGCTTCCTCAAGGCCAGTTGTTTTCATGTAGCTACTCAGACAATGATGGGTAAATCATTAGCGGCCATAAGAAAACTATCTTTTATTAATCTATAATTGTGATATTGATAGGTGACAAACACTTAAGGCTTGTAAGAACTGTATGTATTTTGAGTTTTTGCTTAATTTTGCCTCTTAAAGTCATCACAGAATTTCTACACAACTTAAATTTCAGTCACCAATTTTGAATTTAATAAGGTGCATAAAGGTTTGATAAGAAAAGCTTTTCTAAGAATCTTTTTACTTCTTAAACCTGCATTTACTGGTAGACAGCTATAAACTACTTTCTCAAGAATCCAATTATTTGACCTCATCATTTTTTTTTTTCTGGGAATATGAGTTTGCTACTTGCTGTTTACAATGGAATAAATAACTGAACTGCATTAAGAATGCATTCAGTTACACTGGAATGAATACGTTATGTAAATTTTGTTTTTATTTTTAATAAAAGTTTTCTTTTAGTGTTCCAGACTTTATGGGTATATTGGCGCTCTGGTCTAGGATCAACATGCCTCTTTCACTTGACCATTGCTGATTCATTCTTCAAAAATACTTGCCAAGATATAAAGCCTTCACGTTTTTATATTTCTTGTCTTTTTCTATTGTCCTACCACAATTACTGAAAACTTTCTACCGAACTTAGTGAAGGGATTTTCTAAACAATATTTGGGTTCTAAGCCTACACTTACTTTCCCTGGAACAGCTATGGAAGCACCAATGTGCCAAACTCAAATGATGGAATTTCTGTCCAATGTCATGCTTTGCATAAAAGTTCCCCAGCTCTTATTGGAACTGTCTTAAACAGTGCATTTAGATGGGCCTTCCAACAGCACTGCGCTCCCCCAAATCCACTGATTACTTCTGAGGTGAACATATGGCATAATTAGGCTGAATGAGTCATAAGGAGACTTCAGTGCATGTGAAGAGAAGTATGTTCTATTACCGTTACCCCTAGATTTGAAGTTGGAAGAATGCGAATCTAGGACTGATAGAAAGTTCCATGTGAAATCCAGGAAAGAAGACAACAACCTAAAGGCAGAGTCATACTGGAAACTTGTTTCTGAATGTAGCCCTACCCTTATCAGGCCCTAAATTTGGAGTTTTCTATTATAGGGGACACTAAATTATCTTTTTTTCTTATTGAGATGGTTTCCCCACTTACAAGAGGAAATATCCTAAATAACACATCACTTTTGCAAAAGAAAGGCAGTAGCTGCCAATTTAGAATATGAACTAGGGCCTTAACGTGGCCTGAAGAGTCAAGGAAGGAAAGTTAACTCTGAGTAGTAAGGGCTAAGTCAAAATGTGAAAGGTGTCTAAGAATGATCCATATTAAAGGGAAGGAGGAGGAGTGGAGAATATATTTCCAACGAATGAAATCCTCATCTTAAGGGTCTTTTTAACATCTAGAGAACTGATAGAGGGATGAGAATAGAGAAGGGGAGGAGAAATTTGATCAGGTTGGAGAGAAAGACAAAGACTTCAAAGGTTATGTATTGACCTATGTTATTGGTCTTTGAATAGTTTTTGTTTGTTTGTTTGTTTTTGTTTTTTTTTTCCCATTAAAAAGTTACTTCATTGTCAGAACTCAGACAGTACAGTAGAAGGTACTGATGACATCTTCCAAATCTCTCACGGAAAGAGACTTTCAACACCCGTGTTTCTTTTCTTTGAGAAAGGATGGCTAGTGTTCACCCAAAAATGTTTATTCAAGTGCTTACAGTATTTTTTCAACAAATACTAAAAACTAGAAGCAACTCAAATGTCCCTCATCTGGTAAATGGGAAAACAAACTCTGGTACCTCCATAGAGTAGAATACTAATTGATAAACACAAAGAATAGGGGAGGAAAAGGCATTAATTAGTACCTGAGGGAGGAACACTAAAAATAATGTATTTATTATTTCCTTATGCTAATACAAATAGTTATGCATTTATTGTCATCATAAGTTTGAAATTCATGTAAGATGCCCTAGTGAGAATTTAGGGAGGAAATTGTGTTTATTTATAAGTTTTGCACTCAGTGAAGAGGTTAGAATTTGACAGTCTCTGAGAAAATACCACATAATAAATGCTGTTGAACCTGGATGGGTAAGCAAGATCCAAAAAGGACATCTGACCACTTCACAGCTCCCATATCTTATTTCATAAGAAAAAGATGTAAAATATTTAGTATTTATAAGCTACACTAAAAAAAAAAGGAGATTGAGTCCCATAAAAATATTTCTCCAATCAGGATTATCTACTTTATTTTGATTAGCACTATGTCAATGAAAAAGCTGGCACTGCTTTTTATTTCTAAAATATTAGTATCTGAACTATGAGAAAAGAAGCCTTATACACACACATTTCTAATCCTTCAGTCTTATAACAGTTTGGAGGTTGTTCATTTCCAGAAGGAGTTCATATATTATCTTATTTTACTTTAGAAAAAACCCCCAAGGAAGAGTATTGTTGGCAACCTTGTTCTAGGGATGAGGAAAATGAAGTTCAGAGAAATGAAGAAGTATCCTGTGAATTGTGTCAGTGGCCAGCAGAGACCAGAATGAATTCCATTCATTCAATGTAAAACATGTTGAGCATCTACATAAGCCAGATAAACCAGAAATTTCTAATGGTTACCAACAGGATTTTAAAGCATCCAATTATCCTCTTCCAGGTATTGTAGCTTCCTATATGTCAGGATGGGGAAAGGCACAATCACCTGCACCCCATAGTGGCATCAGTGATGAGCACTCGGGCACTCTGGCAGCATGCCCAGCACTCTCTGCCCATTTCCAGTTCCTAGTACATTTGGAGGCTACATATTGGTATTTAGAAACCATAGTCTACAATTGAGCCAACATTTTAAGGAGCCACACAAAAGCATTGATACAGGTGTCCCACAGAAACCATCCTTTGAGAAATACTGTCCTGGAAGCCTTTATCTTTCACTTACTCATTTGCTTTAGGGACGCTAAACACCTGCATTTGAATATAAACTGCCTGAGGCAGAGGCTTAACCCACTGAGCCACCCAGGTGCCCCTAATAAATATATTTTAAAACAAATTTTATTTATTTGTTTTAGAGAGAGAGAGTGAGAGCGAGTGCATGAGTGACAGGATGGGGAGGGAGAGAGAGAATCTCAAGAAGACTTCATGTTGAGGGCAGAGCTCGAGAGATGCTTGATTCTAAGACCCTGAGATCAGGACCTGAGCCAAAATCAAGAGTCAACCAAATCAAGCTGCCCAACCAAATGAGCCACCCAGGTTCCCCTGATAGATTATGTTTTAAAATAAAATGTGCAAGCATATTAAATGGGATACTGTGCATTTTCTCAGTTGTTCATGCCTGAAATCATTTGACCCGTTGTTTCTGCATTGACAATCTAGTAATGTTATTCTACTCATCTGGTAACAGTTATTCAGACAACTCTAAGATATATCCTGAAAATTTATCCATTAAAAAAATAGACTTAAGTAGGAGTATCACAACCTGGACAGCTAAAATAGCTCTCTTCAAACAAGACTATTTTTGTCTCAACAAAATCTCAGCATTTTCTCTGTGAGTTTATCTTTCTGATTCTGAGTGACACATTTCATTAAAACTTTTTAAAATATTAACAAATGGGGGGCACCTGGGTGGCTCAATGGGTTAAAATCTCTGCCTTTGGCTCAGGTCATAATCTTAGGGTCCTGGGATCGAGCCCCGCATCAGGCTCTCTGCTCAAGTGGGGAGGCTGTTTCCTCCTCCCTCTCTCTGCCTGCCTCTCTGCCTACTTGTGATCTCTGTCTGTCAAATAAATAAATAAAATCTAAAAAAAAAAAAAAAACAAGATTAACAAATGGTACCACAAACCTGGACATTTGATGACACTAGTCTCCCTGTGCATTTTGTAACAGTGTTCATTTTTTAAGATTGTTGTTTATATATTTAAGTGACATAATTTAACCCTAGCCAATAAATTGTAGAGAATTTCCACTCATTTATGATGGTATGAGAGGGCCGTGATTTACCAAGAAGCTTTCAGTGTAAATCGTATGAGCCAGGACAGAAATCTAAACACTATTAAACCTTTTTGTGTGTATGCCAATGGCACAAATTTTGATGACACATTTAAAAGCTAATGCTTAAGTGTGAATTTAGAAGTTAAAAATCCATATCTGAAAAAAATACAATAAAAAAATACAACACAATAAATTCTAGGAAAGCAGTTAAACTGATATAGTCCCATTCAATTATATTATGTTATATTATGTTTCTAGTCCTTTCAAGGTTTTAAATGGCTTTGGATTGAGTGCCACATATTTACAGAACATGCCTGATATTTATATTACTTTGTCACTCTATCTTTGACAGGGCTACTTAAGCACTTCTTTATATATCCTCATTCACTTTTATTTGTTTAGTTTTACTTTGTAAAACCATTCAGTGGGTATAATCCACTAAAAATGCCAGAAGATAGCAGAAATAAAAATTATAATCTGTGTTTTTTTCTCCCAAGCAGCTTTTCCACTTCTATTGCACATTTCAGTAGTTCAAACCCTGCATTTCTCAGTTAAATTAAATGCAATAATCATTAATATCTAAGTAAAATCATGATCTAGATAGAATTTAAGCTAATCATCTATTTTTTTTTCTCACTGCATGATTAAGACTTAAAATAGAAAAGACATAGAAGATATAAAGGAGAAATCTCATGCTAATGGTTAGTGGGATGTCACTGAACTTTCTCCCATCATTACCATTATCTACTCTCAGTTTTCATTAATCACTGTGTTGTTAGCAACACGGTAGTTAAAAGGGGCCAGGACAACTTCCTTGTTTGTCAGTATAAGGGGCAGAGAGACATGTTCAACAATTTGCAACATCCTAGAATTCAAATTCTGAAGGAACGAACTCCAATAATTGCATCATTAACTTACATCAGAAAACAAGCTCCACCAAATCAGCTAATGAAACCATTCTACAAAGAAACAGGAAAAGCTTACACTTATGAAAGACAGTGTATTCTTACTAAATAGGTGTTGTTGAATTAATGGTCTGAGTTGAATCTCAGACACTGATTTGGAAATGTTCTTAGTATTTATTCTGTTAATGGCAACTTACCATGATAGGCTCCCCAGGAAACAGACTCTAAGAGAGAAATTAACCAGCAGGAGGCTTATTAGAGAATGTTCTTGGGATCAACACCTGTGGGAGGGGAGAGTAGGGAAGGAAGGAAGGAAAATTAGGCCATAGGAGAAATTTAGCTGCAATGCTACCTCACTGAAACCATCCTTAGCCAATCCTGCCCAATGAAGAGCTGAAAAAAGAAAAATCCCTTCCACATTTTCCTGAGTTAGATAAATGGGGCCAGGTCTTTAAACTTCCTCCTCTCTGCATGCTGGCCACCCAGGAAGCAGGCTTGACCTTGGATATGGCAAGTCTCTTCAACACAATTTTGTAGGTATCTGATAGATGAGGGTTTTCTGTTGGTAAAGTTTCCAGAAGCTGGAAAAATGCAGTCTTTTATTTCTGAAGGGTGGACCATCACAGCATCACAGCATGCACCACACGACCAAATTTCAAGTTATATATTAATACCTATACCTATTCAACACACAAAAACCAGTTACTGTAGAAGAGGCTACACTATTGCTCTATATACAGAAATACAAATATGATTTTCTTGCACTATATTTCAAAGTCAGCAATTCACTAGTTGTGTGTGTTAATGTGCTAATCAGTCTTTTGGGAGTAATCATCATCTACAAAAATAAAAGTTTCAACTAGATCAGAGGCTGGCAAACACTGTTATATAAAATACCAAATAGTAATTTTTTGTTTGTTTTTCTGGGCCATATGGTCTTGTTTCAACTACTTAACTCTGCTGCCTTAATGTGAAAGCAGCCATAGTCAACACATAAACGAGTATGTG
The DNA here is from genome assembly GCF_022355385.1 of Mustela nigripes. Taxonomy (NCBI): domain Eukaryota; kingdom Metazoa; phylum Chordata; class Mammalia; order Carnivora; family Mustelidae; genus Mustela; species Mustela nigripes. The sequence goes on along the minus strand of NC_081563.1, from coordinate 46,334,935 downwards.
TATCTGTGTTCCAATAAAACTTTATTTGCAAAAGAAGCTGACACCCACAGGCTAGAGTTTACTGACTCCTGAGCTAGATGATCTCTACCATCAAATGACACTCCACATTCTATAACTCCTTTTCAGAATTAACTAATGCATATCTTCTTAAAATTATGTACTATAACTCCTTTTAGAAATAGATAATGGTGGAAAAAGTAAGTTTCTAAAAAATATTAAATGCCTTAATATTTTCCTTCCCAATTTTAGTAACTAGAAATATTTAGGGGTAGGTTTTAGTCACACATAATGCTTACAAGATTTACCCACTAGAAAAACCGATGGCCTATTTTTGAAGCGTATTTTTGAAAGCACTATGTGGAAAAAAGGGTGACTGAGAAAGGCTAAATATTTATTTCTGGTGTATAGGAATAATTATGCAGCCCAGACAAAGCAAATATCTTGAAAACTACATGAAAATGTGTGTGTCCAAGTAGAGACTTGATACTTAAAATTGGTATTTTGGAGTATACAGTAATGAGAAAGATTTATATTTTTTAACAATAGAATTTTTAAAAAAGACAAAGTTATTTTTCCTCTAGCCCATGTCTTTCTTTTATTCCTTTCAGAAAAAAAAAACCAAAAACAAAAACCTTAAAGTTCTCTGATTATGTACTAAAGATATCCTTCAAAGAGATCAGAAAATGCTTTCAAATTATATTTTCTCTTCATTTTTTTCCCTATGAAATAACATAAGGAAAAAGTCAAATAAATGTCAAAATATGTAAAAGCATTTAGGAGGCACCAAATAAATGAGATTTGAATTAATTACATCTACTTAGTATGCTCATATTTTTTATGAAATGATATAATAAACACTATTCATCATACCTGCATTTTATCACTAACAAGGATCATCAAATGGATTCCTGAAAAATCAACCAATTTCCATAATGATGACAAAGAGTCCTAGATGCTAGAATATGTCACTCCAAGCTAAATAATCCTAATTGACAAACTGGAAATGCAGAGGAATCATGTAGATAAATAGCAAGCATAGCAGAGGGAAACAGAACATACTGGAAAGAAGGTGATGATAGCTGCCTGAACATTAAGGCAGATATATATAAACAACAGGGAGAGAAGATATGTTTAACTTAGTTAAACCATGCTCTAGTGTATGTTTATGTGTGTGTGTATGTATATATATATATATATATATATATATATATATAATTAAAATTATAATTTTATTATATATAATATATATTAAAAATTATAATTTTAATATAATTAAAAGAGCCAGTTGAGGGCGTGGGAGTGACTCAGTGGGTTAAGCCTCTGCCTTAGGCTCAGGTCATGATCTCAGGGTCCTGGGGGATCCATCCCTGCACCGGCCTCTCTGTCTCTCTCTATGTCAAATAAATAAATAAAATATATTTAAAAATTAAAAAAAAAAAAGATAAAAGAGCCAGGTCAAGACTAAGATCTTGTTCTTCATTTCAAACTGCCTGTGTGTTTAGCTAATATGAAGACAGCAATTTTTGTCTTCTTTATATTGTTTCACAGGAACAGACCACACACTTCTAAACTCAATTTAACAGCATGGAGGTTCCTCAAAAAGTAGAAAATAGAGCCACCACATGACCCAGCGATTGCATTACTAGGAATTTACACCAAAGATACAAATGTAGTGATTTGAAAGGGCACCTGCACTCTATGTTTATAGCAGTGATGTCCACAATAGCCAAACTATGGAAAGAGCCCAGATGTCCATCGACAGATGAATGGATAAAGAGGATGTGGCAACAATGTGGATAGAACTACAGGGTACAATGCTAAGCAAAATAAGCCAATCAGAGTTATTATATTTTTACTCATTAATGGAATTTAAGAAACAGAGGAGCATAGGGGAAGGGAGGGGAAAATAAAACAAGATGAAATCAGAGAGGGAGACAAACCACAGAAAATCTTATTCATAGGAAAAACAAAACAAAACAAAAAAACTGAGGGTTGTTAGAAGGGAGGGAGTTGAGGGGATGGGGTAACCAGGTGATGGACATTAAGGAGGGTACGTGACCAAGACTGATAAATCACTGGGTCACCTGGGTAGCTCAGTGGGTTAAAGCCTTTGCCTTCAGTTCAGGTCAAGGTCCTAGGGTCCTGGGATTGAGCCCCGCAGGGAGCCCCACATCAGGATCTCTGCTCAGCAGGGAGCCTGCTTCCCCCCTCTCTCTGCCTACTTGTGATCTCTGTCAAATAAATAAATAAAATCTTTTAAAAAAAAAGACTGATAAATCACTGAACTCTACTACTGAAACTAATAATACACTCTGTTAATTAATTGAATTTAAATTTAAAAATTCTTAAAAAAACAAAATAAAGGGGCACGTGGGTGGCTCAGTGGGTTGAGGCCTCTGCCTTCAGCTCGGGTCATGATCCCGGTGTCCTGGGATCGAACCCCATATCAGGCTCTCTGCTCAGCAGGGAGCCTGCTTCCCCTCTCTCTCTGCCTGCCTCTCTGCCTATTTGTGATCTCTGTATGTCAAATAAATAAATAAATAAATCTTAAAAAAAAATAAAAAATAAGCTGAATTTAAGATTTAAGTAGAAAGAATAGCAGGGAAAAGTTATGAAGAGACATCTATGAAACTCTCCTCAATAACACAACTTAAACTAAAACCTGCTTTTGAAGATAAGTTGTGTTATGATCCTATAGTGATTAGTACTCTGCAGTGTAATGATTGGTCTTACAACAGTTATTTTAGCACAAATTTAAAGCCACTTTCATATCTCTTTTGACTGTTTGCCTTGTTTCTAATCATAAAAAAGAAATGTTGTCTTCTTTTACATGAGGTATAGTCAAGTTGTTTAATACCACCATTTGTAGCAGTAGGGAAAAGAAGCTGATTTTTTTTTTTTTTAAACGAACAATAGGTCTGTGACCGGTTCCATTAAAATCGCACATAACCATTTCTCTGTCTGGGTTTGAGGTCAATGCTGCTTATCTTTTTTTTTTTTTAGATTATTTATTTATTTATTTGACAGAGATCACAAGTAGGTGGAGAGGCAGGCAGAGAGAGATAGGAGGAAACAGGCTCCCTGCTGAGCAGAGAGCCCAATGTGGGGCTCGATCCCAGGACTCTGGGATCATGACCTGAGCTGAAGGCAGAGGCTTTAACCCACTGAGCCACCCAGGTGCCTCAGCTGCTTATCTAATTTTAATGACTAAATCATATTTATTTCCACTCAATAATACATTCAGTTCCAAATGACTTGGAGAGCTACAAAATCTGAAATTAACATGCTTTAATCATTTGAGTAAGATATAAAACCCATAAAAGCAATTTATAGCTATTACTACTATAATATTTTTTCACTACTTCTATCTCCATTTCAACAAATCATGATTTCATAAATTAGAAAATGGGTAGGAAAACCCCAACTTTCAAGTACCTAGTAATCCATTAAATTTTTATATTTTACATGTTCATCTCTCTTTCAAATTCTATACATAATTGTTCAAAATATCAAGTATGAAGTATGTCTACCCTTAGGAAATGACCTACAATAATATATTAATCACATAATCAGAGTGATGGCTATGCATGACTTATTGGTGTGTTGATGGACAACTAGACTAATATTGGTCAGTTGTAAATATAATACACTAGATTGCTTCAGAATGAAATGGTTAATAAATTCAAGAAAATACATGATGAGACTGAACATTTCACTGAAGAACTAGAACTAAATTTGAGGAAGATGAGTTAATTGAAAGTCTAGAAAGAAAAAATACTAAATTTAAGAACTCAACAGGTGTGTTCATTCATCAGCCAACTGGACATTGCTGAAAAAAGTACTGGAGAACTGAAAAATAATGCTGTAGGATATATTCAAACTGAAACACGAGGAATAAAATAGATGAAAGTGAAGTAAAACAAAAGAGTACAAGCTGTATGTGTGTGTGTGTATATACATATATATGTAATATATATGTCATAAATATAGCAGTTTTACATATAACATTGTATATATGTCACTTCTACATATAAAATTATGTATATATATCATATATCATATATATATCATTGTATAGGTATGTATATAAAATTGGAGACTCAGAAGGAGAAAGGAAAGAGAACTGGACAGAGCCATATTTGAAAAGAAAAAGGCTAAGATTTTCTTGAAGTTGATGAAAGTCATCAAGTGTAAGCCCCAAGTAGTGTAAATAAGTTTAAAAATCACAAAGCGCATCATAGAAAAACTACTTAAAATCATAGACAAAGAAAATCTTAATGAAGCTACAGGAAAGGAAAAACACTATCTTTAATTGTGAAACAATAAGGATGTTACCTGACTTTTCAAAAGAACAAAAATCAATGAAACACTGCAATAGAAATAAAATATATAATAACCAAAATGCATTTTAAGAAAAGACTAATATGTGGCCCCTGTAAAATCTAATTAAAAACAAAGAATGTACAACTTATTGATATTAAGAATGACAGAGGCACACCTGGGTGGCTCAGTCAGTTAAGCGTCTGCCTTCAGCTCAGGTCATGAACCCAGAGTCCTGGGATTGGCTCCCCATTCAACGGAGAGTCTGCTTCTCCCTAACCCTCGGCTTACTTCCCCTGCTTGTATTCTCTCCCCCACCCCCTGTCAAATAAGTGAATAAAATCTTAAACAAACAAACAAACAAACCTTTAACTCAAAAATCCATAACTGGTAGATCTTCTGGAACATTAAAGAAGAAATAATACCAATATTACACATATTTTCTAGAGAATGGAAAAAAAAGAGGAAATATTTCCCAACTCACTCTATAAGTAAAACAATGCTATTAAGAGCTTGAAAGAACACTAAAAGAAAAAAATATATATAGGCAATCTCACTCATCAACATAGATACAAAATATGAAATAAGTCAGCAAATAAAAAAATAAAGCATTACATACATGAAAACAAAATTAGATTAAATCCAAGAATATATAAGTAAATGTACTTATTTATTATTATTATTTTTAAAAGATTCTGTTACGTATTTGTCAGAGAGAGAGAGTGCACAAGCAGGGAGAGCAGCAGTCAGAGGGAGAAGCAGATTCCTGGCGGAGCAGGGAGCCCAAAGCGGAACTCAATCCCAGACCCTGGGATCTGAGCTGAAGGCAGACGTTTAACTGATTGAGCCAACCAGGTGTCCCATATATAAGTAATTTAAAAATTTACCAATGTAATTTTCCAAGTTCTTAACAAAGGAAAAAAAAATAATATATTTTGATGGATGAAGACTAAGTGAAGTTTATATAATTTAATACTCATTTATGGAAAAAAAACCTCAGCAAGCAAAGAAATAAACATTATCTAAGCTGAATCTTTCTAGCAGTAAACAACATATTTACTACTGAAAGATTAACAGCTTTCCTCTCAAAACTGGAATGAGGAAAATTTAATATCACTAGTTCTAGTTTTATACTATTGGAATTTCTAACAAAACAATACTGAAAGAAAAAGTGAAATGCACAATTATTATATAGAGGAAATAAAACTGAAGAAAATGTAGAAGAATAATACAGGAAATCTATTAATATTGAATTAGGAAGATTGTTGGACTTAAGGTCAGTATAGCTAAAAAAAAGAACCTGTTGCTATATCCCAGCAACAAATAATTAGAATGTGAAATCATAAAAATGATACCATTTTCAATAGCATAAAAAATCATTACATAGTAAATAATAAATATAATGAAAGATGTGAAAAACCTCACTAATAAAATGGAAAAGAACAGAGGGGTGTACCCTGGGGTCTCAGTCAGTTAAACATATGCCTTTGGCTCAAGTCAAAATCTCAGGAAATAAACCTGCACATACATTCACACTGAATTTATGACAAATTTGTCACTGCACATGCACGGGGGAAATGATGGGCTTCCTAAAAAATAGTTTTGGGTCACTGGAATTCCATATGGGAAAAACATGATTCTGACTCATACCTCACACCATACATAGAAGTTTAATATTTGAATGATTTTTAAATATGAAAGATCAATCAAGCTTATTGAAGATAAAAAGGATAACATATTCATGATCTTAAGAAAGGCATATAATTTTTTTTTTAACTGGGTCTCAGAAAGAACTAATCACAATTAAATAATTTTAGAAGAAATTAGGGAGATAGAAAATCCCCCTAGAAGACCACAATACAGTTTTTTCAGGCAAGGTCTAGTAACAAATGCTAAAATGAGGTGCGAAAGCCCAGCACATTTGTATCATCTTAAAGTATCTCTTCCGAAATAGTAATTAAATACAAATGGAAAAATACTAACTATATCATGAAGAGAACCTAAACAGTTTTTCACTTTTTCTTTTTCTTTCATGATTTTGACTCTTTTGAAGACTACTGATAAATTACTTTACATTAATGCTCCTCAATTTGTGCTCACTTGATATCTTCTCCTAATAAACTTGTATTATACATATTTCTTCAGAATACCAAAGAAGGGTGTTTATGATTCTTTGAGTTTTATTAGGGGGTACCTATTTTTATTATATCTTTTTTTTAAATTTATTTATTTGACAGAGAGAGAGAGATCACAAGTAGACAGAGAGGCAGGCAGAGAGAGAGGAGGGAAACAGGCTCCCTGCTGAGCAGAGAGCCCGATGTGGGGCTCTATCCCAGGACCCTGAGATCATGACCTGAGCTGAAGGCAGAGGCTTTAAGCTGCTGACCCACCCAGGTGCCGCTATCTTATTTTTGATGTTAATCTGTATCATTTGGTTTAGGTCATTTCTGCTAGCTCTCTTTGCTCTAAAGTTCTTTCAGAATAAAACAGTTTCAAAAAAGTGGTGATTTGATCTCATTAAAATGATAACATTGAAAGAAGGAAAGGGTAGGACATCAAAGGAAGATATGTACTATATATATGTGTGTGTATATATATATGTATATACATCTGACAATGGTTCATAAGCATGTTATATTTAAAAGTCAAATAAATTAATAAAAAATAAAAGGCAATCCAGTAGAAAAATATGCAAAAGACTGAAACAGATCATTTTACAAAATCACATATTCAAATCTCCTATACATATATTAAAAATTACTCAGCAGCATCGAATCACGAGGAAATTTAAATTAAAACCACCATGATATAGCACTATACATGCAATATAATAGCTACGATTTAAATAAAAAATAAAGAAAGAAACAGATAACATAAAGTACTGGCAAGGAAATGACCTAAAGGAAATATTCACCGTTGGTGGCAATATAGATTGATTTAACGACTTTGCAAAAATCCTTTGGCGATTTCTGTTAAAGCCTAGTATGTTTCTCGCCTTCTGGTCAAGCAATTCTATTTCTAAACAACCAAAATATGCATTAGGAAAATGAAAAACTGCATTATGAGTGGATGTGATGTTTCACATCCATTCATAGGAGCTTCCCGGGTGAAACTCCGAACAGGCTGAGTACCCAGCGGGCAAAGAGAGGCTGAAGAAAGAAGCAGACCACTCCAGATCCGGAGGTGGCAAGCTCAATAAGCAAGGGAACTCACCAGTGAGGCTTGTCTTGAGTGGCTGCAGGTAGAAGAGGGGTTCTGCACTCATCCGCCAGATTGATAAAAGTTTTCGTAGAGGGTTTAAGGATGCAGTCAGCCACCCAGCCCAGGGAGTCTCAACAGTGCATTGCTCTCGCCAGCCAGGTTGTGTCCCTAAGAGCGGCTCCTGCCGCCTTAGGAATGGTGGGCGGAACCAACATTCCATGCACAGGGCGGGGAATGAGGAACCTCCAATAGCCAGCGCCCAGCTTCCGGTCAACGGATGGGCGAGGTGGTCAGTCTGAACAACCTGTCTCTCTGGAGGCGATGTCCTGGAGACAGCTCCAGTGTGGGAACGGTGGTCAGTCTGAACAGCATGTCACTCTCTGGAGGCGATGTCCTGGAGACAGCTCCAGTGTGGGAACGGTAGCCTGAAGATGCTTTCCAAGGACAGGACAGGACAGGAGGTGAGGACCCACCCCTCATGAGTCCCGTTCACAGGGCCACCCGGCGGTCACGTCCTCTCCATGACCTCCTCAGACGGTAAGTGTGTGGCTATATTGTTTGTTTGTTTGTTTAAAGATTTTATTTATTTATTTGACAGAGAGAAATCACAAGTAGATGGAGAGGCAGGCAGAGAGAGAGAGAGAGAGAGGGAAGCAGGCTCCCCGCTGAGCAGAGAGCCCGATGCGGGACTCGATCCCAGGACCTGAGATCATGACCTGAGCCGAAGGCAGCGGCTTAACCCACTGAGCCACCCAGGCACCGTGTGTGGCTATATTGTATACGGAACACTTCCCAAGCAGCAGAAACAAAATTACTGCTCTAGGCAACAACAGTATGACTGAATCTCAAACACAATATTGAACCAAAGGATCTAGACACAAAGTAATTCCATTTAAATAAATACAGAAATAGTGAAGTTATTTTGTGGCGGCAGAAATAGGAGTTGTGCTTACTGTTGGCAGAGAAAGGAGTAGCAACAAGAAAGGGAGCACAGTGCTTACTCGTGGTCCTGGGAGCATTCTGCTTCCTCATTTGGATGGTGGTGACCTGGGTGTGTGTATACTTCATGAAAATTCTAAAACACTTACATAAACGATATTCATAGAAATGTTTTTCAAAGAGTCCGTTTTAAATATCATGAATGACCAACAAGAAAATTTTCATGTTTTATGAAAACCTTTATTCTGCTATCACTAAAAACCGTATTTGCAAAAAATACATATAAGTTAAATGCAAACATTTAAATATTAAGGAAATGATCAAAATATATAACCCAATTGTATACACCATGTGGGGAAAAATGACTAAAAAGACATATACCTAATTTAAATGTATTATTTACAACTTATATGTGTTACTTTTAAATTAGTGGGATATCTTCATGGAGCATAAACCAATTGGGTTTAATTAATAACTTATTTGACCAGCGAAACCCAGTATGTTGTGGAAGTAAAAAAAATAACTAAAGGTTATTATTAACTGTATATTTCTAAACTAATTCATATCATTGGGTGGCTTTCTGATGTTGGTTTTGTTCCTTTTGTTTTGTTTGGGTTTGTTTTTTTGTCTATGTTAGTAAAAATTAAGTATATCCCATTATTATTATTATTATTATTAGCCTGTTTTCCTACAGAAAATAGTAAAAGAACAAGACTCTGTTTTGTAAGGGGTTCAGTGCTCTGCTTCATTGAATTGAAGGCTTTAGGACTTTTATTCACGTATTTATTGATTCGATCATGTGTTCCTGTTTTTGTTTGTCCACTGTGGATTTATTAGGAAACTGCTCAATGATTGTGCTTATATAATATACAAAGGTTTCTATTTTCCAGAAATTGAATCAGACAGTTGGTAATTGACAATTGCTTTACCTCATACTTACCAATTTAAATGAAATTCAGGAGTTCTTTGGTCATGGCTACCAAAGTCTTAAAACAGTTACACACTTCTATTATTTATGTGTTAATGGTTTGTTTGCTCAAAACTACTATTTTTTTTCTAATTCAAATAAAATCAATTTTGTTTCTGTAGGATAGGAACTTAGTTATTTTATCTTTAGCAGTAACATATTTGATTCATTTGCCCACAGTAATATCTCTAATTTACACGTGGTTTTTATGTTCATCCAGACATTCTAATTCTACCCCCAAGTCTTTGGGTATCTTTTCCTAGTATTATGGCTATCAAGTTGTTATTGAATTCTATAATTTGCTGAAGTGTACTATGAAATGGTTCTCCTAATAGAACAATCCTGATTTTTTCCAAACAAGAACCTTCCTTAGCTCACATAGAAAGTTTGCTATTTCTTCACAGATACCTCCTGTGTAAGAAAAACATGCAAATATCAAGAAAACAGTTTTAAAGAAAGATGCACATAGACATTTGTTGGCAACACTTAATTTTCTTGAAAGAGAACACATTTTTTTAAATTTTAATCTCTAAAGCAGTGATTCTCAATTAATTTTAGAAGGATTGGGTTTAATCCATTATACAACTACTATAGAAGAAAGATGACTTCTAGTTTAAAGAGTATTAGAGGGGATCCTGGGTGGCTCAGTTGATTAAGTCTCTGCCTTCGGCTCAGGTCATGATCCCAGAGCCCTTGTATCAAGGCCCCACCTCAGGCTCCCTGCTCAGTGGGAACCTGCTTCTCCCTCTCCCACTCCCACTGCTTGTATGCTCTCTCTTTCTCTCTCTGTCAAATAAATACAAAAAGTCTTTAAAAGGAAAAAAATAAAGAGTATTAGAAAAACTCTGAAATTTAAGGAATGGATTTATGCTTAAATCTTATCAAAGTAATTCAGATATCTGAATCACCAAAATAATATGTCTGTTTGCTTTTCTATAGAAATAGTATACATATAAAGAAAAGAGAAGCAATATTGAGGTTAATGGTGGCTATATAAGAAATCCTCCCATAAAAATAAACTTTATAATTAAATAAGACAAGAGATATTGGCCAACCAGTAAAGAAACTCTATTTAAAAAACAAAACAAAACAAAAAAAACAAAGCTATAGGGCAGCTGAGTGGATCAGTCAGTTAAGTGCCCACCTTTGTTCAATGCAGGTTATGATCCCAGGGTCCCAGGATTGAGCCCCCTGTTGGGCTCCCTACTCATCAGGTAGCCTGCTTCTCTCTCCCCCTACCACCCCAACTGCCCCTCCACCCCAGGCTATCTCTCACACACTGTTTCTCAAATAAATAAAATCTTAAAAAAAAAAAAAAAACTATAGGAAACAAACATGATGACTGTAAACAACTAATGGAAAGAACCTAGAAGTTTGAATATTTTGCACTTTAAGTAAGATATAATGATCTTAGAATTTAGGTCACTTAACTACCTCCCTTTACTATATTGTTTTAAAATATACTTGCCCACCTACATTGAGAACCACCTCAGACAACTTTATTGTTCTTTTTGTTTTGTTTTGTTTCATTTTTTAGAGAGAGACTGGGGAGAAGGGCAGAGGGAGAGGGAGAAAGAGAATCCCAAGCAGACTCCCCACTCAGTGCAGAGCCCAAACAGTGCAGAGGAGGGCTCAATCTCAGAACCCTGAGATCATGACCTGGGCCAAAATCAAGAGTCAATGCTTAACCACCTCAGCCACCCAGGTACCTTTATGGTTATTGATCTTAATTTTCAAGCATAATTTTTAAAATTCAAGAGGAGAAGACAAGTCTTGTATTTACCTATATATTTACCCATTTTGTTGTTCCTCCTCACTCTTCTTGTTCCAAATTTCAGCATGTGTGCTATCTTGGTATTGGTGTCTGTTATCTTTTGTCATTCAGCTTGAGATTTTCCTGGTTTGAGGTTTGACAAGCAATTTATCTTAGATGCTTTGACAATTGTATTTTGAAATTTTGTTCCTGTTTAAATACTCTACTTTAGAAGGTCATCAACCTATTTAGGATAAAACTACATTTTCTAGCTACTTTTTGTAGGAGAGTGTTCAGTTGTCACTCTAGTTGCACAAAACTTTTGTAGTGCTAATCTAGTCCACCCTATTTGTATACTACCCCGAGAACAGCACCTCACCCACACAGGCTCTGAAATAGTGAGGAGACGGCAGGGAAGGGATCTCTGCTTTGTTTGTGCAGGGTAGAGTTGGTTGTTCGGGATTCACCATGCAGTCTCCATGGCCTCTGTGAGATGAGGGGTGAGAGGGACACCACCTCATTATTACATGGCAGAGTTAAAAGAGAAGGCTCCACACACAGACTCCGCCAAGGAGAGATGCTACCTACTTATTGCAGGGAAAAATTGGAAGACAGGATTCTGTTGATAGACTTTATCCTAAAGTGTTTGATGGAAAAGAGGAGGAATGAGGTCATAATCTTTAAATTATTAACAGTGATTGTTATGACCAAATCAACTGGTACATTGAGGAATAAGTAGAAAGAGTCCTTTATCAGCTGTGTATGTTTGAAAGCTAGGTAGTGAGTGGGGAAGAATTCAACATGGGCCAAATTTGAGTAAACCAGAACACCACTCAAGACACATGTCATGATATCGAGAGATTTATGAGCTAAGATCACAAGGAGAACCAAGTCTAAAATATATTTTCTTGGGGCACCTGGGTGGCTCAGTGGGTAAAGTGTCTGCCTTCAGCTCAGGTCATGATCTCAGGGTCCTGGGATCGAGCCCCGCATCTGGCTCTCTGCTGGGCAGGGAGCCTGCTTCCCCCTCTCTCTGCCTGCCTCTCTGTCTACTTGTGATCTCTCTCTGTCTGTCAAATAAATAAATAAATAAATCTTAAAATAAAATATATTTTCTTAAAAAAAATGGCACTCAGCAGTGAGGTGCACAGCTTTTTGTTTTTTTAATATATTTTATTTTCCAAAAGTGGGAAGTGATCAGTTTTTCCACTATTAATCTTGTTTCCTTCTTATTCCAGATACCTGTATGGGTATCTATACTAGTAGAAGCACATTTATTGTTGTGTATGGACTATTTTAAAAAATATAGACCCCTAACCAATATCATTCTCCATTTTATGGGCAACTCAGTAGGAAATAGGCTATCACTAAACGAGGGAAGGAGACTTTGGACTGACAGTCTTTGTGATAAATCCTATGTTGAAGAATCCTATTTGTTAGTTACTTGCATAAATACTTTAGTTTATGCTCATAAAATAGTGAGTTTAATATTTTGAATTACTCCCTAAATCAAAGTAAATGATATTAAAGTAATGTGTATTTGATTTGCTTTTTATATGAGTCATAGAAAAGAGATAATCCCTATGGAAGCTGTGGAAAGAAAAAGGATTTCTGAAATATCTTAATATGTTAAAATATCTATTTAAGATAAAAACCCTAGGAAGAAAGTGATAGCAGTGATTTAATCACTACTCAGATAATATTTCAAAAATTTCAAACCACATATGCAATGCTCAAGGATTTGAAAATCTGAATATCACCCATTTTTCCTTCAGTTTAGATTGGATCACACTGTCTTCACAATGTTTAAGGAAACAAAATTAATGCACTTCTAATAGTCTGCATGTTTTCTTTTTAAAAGCTATATATCCCAAATTTTTTGCAAAGGAAAAATTTTTTGATTAAAAAAATGGAGCCTTGGGTCACCTGGGTGACTCAGTGGGTTAGGCCTCTGCCTTCAGCTCAGGTCATGGTCAGGATCCTGGGATTGAGCCCCACATCAGGCTCTCTGCTCAGTGGAGAGCTTGCTTCCCCCTCTCTCTCTGACTGCTTGTGATTTCTCTCTCTGTCAAATAAATAAATAAAAATCCTTAAAAAAAAAATGGAGACTTAGAATCATAGAAAAGAAATGTCTATTATATTTTCTGCTGATATCAAGCTATTTTTATTATATTTGTCTCATTTTAAGCTTTTTCTTTTTTTTTTTTAATTTTTTATTTTTTATAAACATATATTTTTATCCCCAGGGGTACAGGTCTGTGAATC
>NC_081563.1:46248074-46321090 GCF_022355385.1 Mustela nigripes | reverse complement strand
CCAATGGAAAAAAGATAGCCTCTTCAATAAATGGTGCTGGGAAAATTGGACAGCCACATGCAGAAAAATGAAATTGGACCATTCCCTTACACCACACACAAAAATAGACTCATTTTAAGCTTTTTCAATCACAAATTTCATTCAGAAGATGCCTGAGTGGCTCAGTCAGTTAAGTGGCTGCCTCCAAGCTCAGGTCATGATCCCAGGTTTAGCCCCATGATCCCAGGCCTAGGCTGCTTCTCCCTCTCCCTCTCCCATTCCTCATGCTTACAAACTCTCTCTCTCAAATAAATAAAATATTTGTTAACAAATTCAGACTCTCTAAAGTGTATATATAGAAATATATATATAGAAAAACACAGATTTCTTATACTTGCATAATAATATTTAATATATGAAAATGACACCTGAAAATGTCACAGAGCAAGTTTGACTGTGTATCTGTGTATGTGCATGTGTACCTGATACATATACATAGATATCAAAGCCTTGAATCTTTGAACTTAATAGCTTTAAAAGTTATTACTATTAAGTTTCAATAAATCGAAAGAAGCTTAAATAAGTAGTACAAAAGATTCACTAATAATTTAAAAGCCTGGGTCATTTAGTGAGGTAAAGGTGACAAAAACAAAACAAAACAAAAAAAAATGGTACTTTTTTCATATTTTATTTCAAGAAACTAAAAAGAGATAGATCAAAATAGAAACCAGACTGGTTTCTAGTCTCTACTTATTTTTAGTTTAAGTAAGTATACATTATAATTCATTTATTCATTTCACATTTTTAAAACAGTTATGGATTCCCAGCACTGTGTAGGACACAAAGGTGGTACAGTGGAGTAGAATGTAATGTACCTAGTTAATAGAAACATTGTGACTATTCACTAAAAGTATCATAGAATGATTAATCCTTTGAGAGCAGCATCTCCTCTTCTCATCAGCTATTGTGGACGCAGTAAATGGCCTCCTTAAATGGCCTCCTCTAAGTTTTTTCATACCTGTAACATTATAAGTAACACTGTAATAATAATTGTTATAGTTAATTTCTGGGTGATACTGACATTTATTATAATAAAAACTATAAATTTACAGTACTAAAAGGTTTACAAACATTATTATTATTATTATTTCAATGTTGTGTACTTAAAACTAAAGGATATGGGTTAGAACAGTTGAGCCTCTTCCTAATCTAAAAAAAAGAAGAAAAGAAAAAGAAAAAAAAGTTATACATCTCTTCCAGAATTTTAACTTATTGATTAGCATGAGCACCTACACAATTGGCAAAACAGAAGCTGGAGAAGTATCTCTGCTCTTTATGCCCTCTGCTTTAATTTTACCTTAGGAGCCAGTAAAATGCAATGATTAGGGGCACAGGCTATGAGCCAAATGCCCCAGGGTCATAGCCAATCTCCTCCACTTTTAGCTGCCTGACTTTAGGCAAGTTATATCATCTCTCTGGAATTCAGTTTCATCATCTATAAGACTGGAATGAAAAAAAAATTATCTATCTTACTTTGGATTTAGTGGCCTAATACATATAAATGTCTTTGTACTTGGTACCCAGTAGCTACTACTATCTGCTCTCTTGGGCTTCTGTTTTCTTTGCTTTGATACTTCTGCTAATTTTATCCTATTTTTTTATTGTTCAGTAACTATTCAATTTTTAACATTCTTTGTAAGATAGTATGCTTTCTTACTTTCCAGGAATAATATAGTTTCTTTCATCATACTTGGGCATATGTTCTCAGTATGCCATTTTGAACTAGATGCCTGTTCTGGAAAGCCTTACAGTTTTTTGAATTTCCTTTTTATGTTCATATCACTTTGTGTATTACTTTTCTCTCTAAATTTTCCAATATCACATGGCAGGAACCATGCTTGTCCTCTTCTCCAGCCCCAGTGTCTAAGGATGAATCCGGAATATAAAGACATTCAACTTAGAAAATGATTTAAATGAATAAATTAATTAATATACTGAAGAATAAATGTGTACAAAGATAAACATATATACCTCATCCTCAATCAGAAAAACAGCCTGAGGGAATGACAGTCCACCACAATCTTTCTGTGTTGGTGGATGTTAGACAACTTTTAGTGGAAATTAGAATGAAACCAACATTAAGGAACTTATATTTATCTCTTCACTTATTTTACTCAACTGACCTATAAGATAGTTTTCTTTATCTTCCTTCCTTCAGATGAGGCATTTATGGCTCAAAGAAATTGTCCTACATAATTATGCTACATTGTGGTACATTGGAAGGTGGTGGGTGATGAAGCCTTTATGCCAGTCAGTCCTCATATAACTCACTCATGTCTCCAACCCACAGTGAAAATCACAGTCAAAGGGATATTTCTGGGTTTTCAAGGCATCTCCAAACTGCATCATCCCTGCCCTATCAGAAAAGAACTGCCTTCAAGCTTTGTTTCTTATATCAGAATATGTTTCAATATAGTTTTAACTTCAGAAATAAATGAAAACCACCCAAATAAGGACAATCAAAGGCAGATCATTCAAAGCTTGCAATACCACAAAAACAAGCTCCACCACACTTATATTTGGCAGAGACTCATAGGCAGTCAGAAGAGTGGGACAGCTTTATAGTTGAAAAGGAAAGTCTTTAGGTGTTCCCTGATTGGAGGCTGTTGGCATGGGAATGCTATAGTGGACTAAATAGAGGTGGAGTGTCTTATGCAGTAGGTTACAAGTGCATTGTTTGCCTTTCTTCAGTTGGTCCTATAAAATGGTGAAAAAATTACACAGATTATCAGTTATTAATTAAGTCCTAGTCTCTTGGAACTAATTTCTACAAAGTCTACTTGGCTTTCTGAACTGGGCTGAAACAGATAATAGGTTAGCTACCTGATTGCTGATTGCTGTTAAGTTGTAATGCAGACTTCTATTTTCATGTATTGTCTGGTTATTGTTCATTTGTATATCCAGTCTCTTGTTATGCTTATCAGGAAAAAGCAAAAGATAAATAAGAGGGATCAGAACATGGCACTAGAATTTTCGAGTAATATGAAAAATGGAGTAAAAGATACTAATCATCCATAGGGATGATCTAAAATGACATATTAATATGATATCAAAAAGGGTTTGGCTCTGTATTATAAAATAAATCAGTTAATGTCCCAAGAGGTTAAAAAAAAATGGCTTATAGTCATGAAAATTACAAGACTACCATGAGGAGAGAAAATCCAATTACATCATTAAGCAGGAATAAGAACAAAATCATGGCCTTGAAGGATTGATACCCACATATTGGAGTTTGGGATAGTAAGGTATGAAGAATCTGTTATTCTAACAAGTAGGCACAGACTAAAAAGTGGCTATTGTATTATGATGATATGTGAAACTGAGGTGAGACAATTAGGGGCAAAAAAGGGGATCAGTTGTTAGAGATGAAGAACAGCAATTCAGGAAGTCCATGCAATGAATGACAGAAAGTGACTTGATCAATGACAGAGATGGGGTTTTATATTAAATACCAATAGTTGAGAGGCAGGGCCTGCAGACATACTGCAAAATCACGCTTTGGAAAGCCTCACCAATGTATCGAGAAATCAGTGGTAGCTCAGCTTTTGAAAGTTCTGGCAGTTCTGGCAAGTGTGAGGTAGGGCAATAAAACTGTGGTTGAAAATACAATATAGTAACTTCAGAAGCAGCAGGTTCCAATAATGATAGAGGGTAAAGATATTAGCCCCATTTTATATATTTCAAAATAGTGGCAATTTCCCTGTCTGAAATGGCAGCATCTGCTTGGCTCCATGCTTGTTCACAGTTCTCAGAGACTTCCAGAATTTTCAAAATTTCTGTCAACCCCTGTAACAGTCTCAACTCCCATATTATCTCAGAGTAATTTTCTCACAATTGACCAATCAAGGGGAGTTTGGTTGCCAGAGGATTTTAGAGATGTGTTAGGAAATGTAGTCAGTGTATTATTCCTGGACTTAAAGTGTGGAGTCATCTTTGGTCACATGGCCAGGATTTCTCCACTCCATGTAGGATGGTAATAATGAGTCTGTAAGGAAAATGAGTAAGAATTTGTCAAATTTGCATTATCAATAACATCCAGAGATCCTGACAGAGTCTTATCTCTCAGTAACATCAATAGCCTTAGGTACTGAGTATTTAAAAGTATGTGAATTCGATTTGATGCTTCACATATTTGAAGAACAGTTGTGTGGGTGGCATGGAGTTAGCCATAGAGGACATGATGTTGAAAAAGAAATGTAGCTTATTTCCTTATAGAACTAAAATCCCATAGGGAATGCCATTATATTTCTTAGTACAAGATTAATTCAGACTAGATACAGAAAATTAAAAACTAAAAGTTTAAAAGCATGTAACTATGACCCAGCTATACAAATAGTACAACTGAAATTTAATTCTATAAGCTACTTATCACTGAACATATATTGAAAAAATGTATCTGCATCAATATGTATTCATCTGTGATACAGCCTGTGAGTGTGTGTTTATCTGGTTCATAGACAATTTAAAAAGTTTATACAAAATGGAATTCATAGTTTTAAATATTTCCATTGTTACTCAATGAATACTCAATAAATATTTTTAGAAAGGGTAGAAAATTACAAACAAACTGGGTTAAGATAAGGAGGAAAAAATTAATAGGTAAAAGCAGAAATTATTTTTAAAACAAAAAAGTGAAAGAAATAAAGAAAATGAAGACCTGGTATCATAACACAATGTTAATCAAGTAGAATTTTTAAAAATATAACCTACTGTAGCTGATCATGAGAATCAGGAAAAAATTATGAATAAACCAGATAAATTATATGGATTTATGTTAACACCTATACTACACCATCTCCATGATTTCATGATTCCACAGAAGAGCTGCCATTACTCCTAGGTTTTTATTTATATGAGTGAAAAATATGGGTATTTTCCAGGGAAACAAACAAAAAGAAATCACAGACATTATTTTAAAAATCAGAAAATCAAAGGATGCGAGAACTCATAGGATTCTATGGGACTAAAGAACTTATCAGTGTGAGAAGAAAGGCTCAACCCGATATTATGCTTAAACATAATGTGTTAGCAAAATAAGTTTGGGTGACCACATCTCATTACCTTTTTCTTCTTTTATCCTAACTAGAAACCAATGCTTCATAATCATGGTAAATATGAAGAAGTGCATATAACTGAGAATGGCTATGTGTAGCATTCAACTTTGTAGCAGACAAAGTTATTCCAAGCAGTTATTGTCAGGGCAGAATTTTAAGGCAATGAAGATTCCCATAAATTCTATAACTCTAAGCAAGTGTTTTGTGCATAACGTGGAACTTGAGGAAAATAAGACATCTTTTTCTTAAGTATAGGAATGATATTTTCTGTGAATGCTTGATTTCCAAAGGGACTCTGAGAACAGAATAGTTCATTTTATTATCTCTTCTTTTTACATGGAACCACACTAAGTAAACATATATCAATCTGAATAAGAACAGTAAATAGCAATTGTTTCCATGTCTTTCCCTTGAGGCTAACAAAGAAAACGGAATAAATTGTCTAGCAATCAACAAATCATAACTGGATCTTACATTTTTATATTTTTTTGGGAAATGATAAACTTTGCCTTGTGTTGTTAATGACATAGAATTATTCCTTAATGATGAATTCATAAATCAAATCTTTGGAAGGTTTTTTAAGCCATTGTTAATAACTGTTTAGTAGTAAAATTGTTGTAATAACACAAGGTTGAAATCCAAATTAATATGACCCAGGAACTGAACAACCAATTAATAAAACATGACAGTATTTTCTATGGGCCTAAATCCACTGGAAAAGTTACAATTTTTTGAGGTCACTCATTGTAATTAGTAGTGTCCATAATATACAGCATACTAAACTTGTATCCATACATATCTATACATCTTATATACATACATATATACATAAAGTGTACTTAGGCATATAAGCACATGTTTGCATATTGACTAAAGAATAGTAGCTATTATTAAATGTTAGGTAATTTGATCAAAATCAAAGAATTCCAATCATTTTATTTTTGCCTTTTTCAACAAAATATACAAAAAAAAATTCTGTAGAATAGTCCAGGCTTTATAATTGTTTTAAGATATAAAAACTAGTATGGGCACGTGGGTGGCTCAGTAATTTAAACATCTGACTCTTGGTTTCAACTCAGGTTATGTTCTCAGGGTCAGGAACCCCTGAGATTGAATCCTGCTTCAGGCTCCCTGCTCCACTTCAGGAGCATGCTTAAGATTCTCTCTCTCGGGCACCTAGATGGCTCAGTGGGTTAAGCCTCTGCCTTTGGCTCAGGTCATGATCTCAGGGTTCTGGGATAAAGTCCCACGTCGGGCTGTCTGCTCAGCAGGGAGCCCACTTCCCCTCTCTCTCTGCCTGTTTCTCTGCCTACTTGTGATCTCTCTCTCTCTGTCAAATAAATAAATAAAATCTTTAAAAAAGAAAAAAAAAAAAGATTCTCTCTCCCTCTCCCTATGCCTCTCTCTCAAAAATAAATAAATAAATACATAGCAGTAATGGCCACAGTTGCCAAACTGTGGAAAGAACCAAGATGCCCTTCAATGGATGAATGGATAGAGAAGATACCATACATATGTACAATGGAGTATTATGCCTCTGTCAGAAGGGATGAATACCGGGACACCTGGGTGGCTCAGTGGGTTAAGCCTCTGCCTTCGGCTCAGGTCATGATCTCGGGCTCCTGGGATTGGGCCCCATGTCGGGCACTCTGCTCAGCGAGGAGCCTGCTTACCCCCTCTCTCTCTGCCTGCCTCTCTGTCTACTTGTGATCTCTGTCTGTCAAATAAATAAATAAAATCTTAAAAAAAAAAAAAAAAAAAAGAAAGAAGGGATGATACCCAACTTTTGTTTCAACATGGATGGGACTGGAAGAGATTATGTTGAGTGAAATAAGTCAGCAGAGAGAGTCAATTATCATATGGTTTCACTTCCTTGTGGAGCATAAGGAGTAACACGGAAGATGTTGGGACATGGAGAGGAGAAGTGAGTTGGGGGAAATCGGAGAGAGAGAATAACCATGATAGACTGTGGACTCTGAAAAACAAACTGTGGGTTTTGAGGGGGTAGGAAAGTGAGCCTGGTGGTGGATATTATGGAGGGCATGTATTACATGGAGCACTGGGTGTGGTGCATAAACAATGAATTTTGGAACACTGAAAAATAAAATTAAATTAAGAAAGTAAATAAACAAAAAATAAAGACTAAAAAGGGAGGGAGGGCTCTTTCATTGTTCTGTATTCCAAGGCCTAACCATAGTTAACCATAGTCCTCCCATCTGATCTTCCTCAGAGGATACTGTGGGAGCAAAGTATAGCGTGAATATTAAGTGCTTCAAGTATGAAAAGTAAATTAGCTGACACTGTGGAGAAGGGAACCAAAATTGGAGTTTCCACAAAGATTCCTACTTAAGTGCAATCACTGGGAAAGGAGGACCCTTAGAAAATGGGAAAGACCACTTAATTGGACCTTGCAAAATTCTGTCTTGGGTACCTCTGTTAGAGGTGGGGAGGCACAGGAAGAGAGATAGTATCTAGAAGCAAGACAATGATATTCAGGGCCTTTCCTGATCAAGAATGGAACTCCTTCTAGAACAGGTGCTCTCTTTATGGTTCTGGGACTATTCAAGATGGGAAGAAAGCCCAGAATGACTGACAATGGACTTCTTTCCCAATCCGGGCATTTATATATGGTTGAGACAGACTGAATATGATTAAAGCAAATCAAATTCAATTTGAACAACTCAATTACAGAGAATTTCATGCCTGTTACTCCAGAAAGATGGAATTTTGACAGAAAGTGTTCCTCTACTTATCAAGCTCTTATATAGTATAAAATTTTGGTAGTATAATTGCTCTGATTTACTGAGTGCCTCCCCTCTGTCTGATGATACGAAAATATCTATGCCTCTCATCCTCCCTGTGGTACAGGAAGCATCTTTGTTTTACTGAGGTCCAAAGAGTACTACATAACAAGTCACCCCAAAACTTAGTGGCTTAAGACAACAATAGACACTTTATTCTCTCTGTTGAATTCTGTGATTCAGAAATTCAGAGAGCTCAGCTGAACAATTACAACTTGGATCTCTCATCCAATTAAAGCTAAAGCATGGCTAGGTCTAGAACTATAGTATACCAGCCTAGCAGGGCTGTCCAGGTGCCTCTTTCTCATCATGAAGTCTTAGAGTCTCTCTACCTGTGATTCTTCAGTGTTGTCTCTTATGGCAAAGATTTCAGCTTCTCCATGTGTCAGCATGACAGTGCAGTCAAGTTGCATACAAGGCAGCTAAACCTTTCAAGAGTGAGTAGGCAAGCAAAACAACAAAGAAACTGCTTTGCCTTTCTCTGTTGCTCAAAACCATCACAAAGCCTTGCCTATTTTCAAGGGAGGGGATATAAATCTTTCTTGATAGAAGAAGTACAAAAGAATCTGTGGATATATTTTTAAAGTGCCACAGGGAGTACACATAACACATAGAGAGCAAGTTGGAGACCCCAGGTCTTTAAGAATCCAGGGCTCTTCTAAGCCAAGCATTTCTCCACTTCAATGTGACCAAGTCAGATACAACATAAAATTAAAACTCTAGATAAAAACCTAACTTCTTGGTAATAGGTACAATTGGAACATTTTCCTTATTAAGTTTTAAAAAAAAATTTGCCAACAATACGGCTAGTTGTAGAAGTAACACAACATTACATAATCAAGTTTTGTCTTTGTTATCCAAAATAACATATTAGGAATTCAATACGTATGCTCTGAATTACAGGGTAATTTATTAAAAGTTTTAACATAAAAGGTCTCAAAATACGTTGTTCTTCTGTTCCTGCCATTGTCTAGTTCTATTATTTCCAGTTGTGCATTTGATTTCCTATTTCTTTTCAGTCCCTAAAAGATGCAGCATTGAAATCACTCCTTTGTATTCTCTGCCTTTGTGATTAATGGCAGTTTAAGTTGGCACACAGCCACAATAAGTAATAGAATTTAATTTCACTATTAATTTTTAAATTGCAAAGGTGAAACAACAGAAGTCCCCCTTTGTGGGAGAGCAATGTCAAACAAATGAATGATTTCTCCACAGTTAAAAAGTAACTCAGCAATGAGTATTTGTCACTTCTTGTCAGAGGCGAGCATGTGAGGCATTCTGCAGTAGTTTACAAACTTGTTCATTCCTACCCATTGTACACTAACTACTCCCTCAGTCTCTTCTTGCCCAATAGAATAGAACAATAACTTTAACCTGGCCTCTGTTATTCCCTCTCTTAACTACCATGCATATAATTATCTGCATTGAAGTTTTCTTTTGAGACTCTTATTTTTTCCTATAGAGAAAGCATATGACAGTCATTTTTTGTTTTTATGCTTATAAACTTTGTATTTCCTTCTTTGCAACCTGCTATGCCTCATTTCATTTTAACCCTTGATTTTTTATTCTTGAGAATGCATTGCTAGATTGAGAGATGTCGTTTACTTCATGGGAAGCACAGAAATGTTACTTACCTATTAAAAGTATAGTTAAAACTACATGGACTTTGAAGAAATATGGTGTAAAATCATATGAGAAAATACTGCAAGGTGTTATGGCAGTTATACAAAAATATGTATAAATGTGGGTAAGTAGTAAACATGATATGCAAATTTAAAAGAAATTTTTAGGAACACGTTTATTAAAATGATGGACTCTAGTAGCACTACTCACATTTCATAGATAAAGACATAATTTCACAAATCCATAGATAGATCATACCATAATATCACAGCACAATTATTGGGAATAAGGACAATTTACAATGGATATTTAATTTTGTAGTGGTTGATTGACTCCTGGGGACATGACCCCATTCTAAAGATGGAAAACTAAAAATCAGAAATCCAATTTATGACTAACATTGGTATTTTCTCTATAGTATTTGTGAGGTCATAGAAGATGGCATATGTCTTCTACATATGTGCATAGAAGACAGACATATCAGTTAACTTTTCCACCCTAAATGACTCTTAGTACTAGTAGAGAAGGAAGTGCAAGTAACTGCACAGGTCAATAAAAATAGAAAAGATGGAGACAATATGGCCACAAGATACAAGTAAGAAAAGTACTTTAAAACATAGATTTATGAAAAACTGCACCTTATTGTTAAACAAACAAAAAGCCCTTGAATCAGAACACTAGTGGGAATTATGAGTAATGGTGTCCTCCCCTACTCAGCAAGAACAATTTGAGGGAATAAGAGAGAGGGACACCCCAGCATAAGTGTGTAAAGGTTTTCCAAAATATTGTGACTCTCCCAAAGACATACAACTCTTCAAGGGCAGAATTAGTGAATAGCTGAGGTATATGACCTCTAGTGTCTTGCTCATTTTGCTTTATCATTCTTGCTTCTACACTGAAGCCATTCCAGTATTTTATACACAGGAAACAGGAAATGACAAATTGAGTAAATGATTCCTGAACACAAATGATTCTGTACACATGCACAGGCACACAGAGAGAAAGACAGACAGAATCAGACAGGCAAACAGAAAGAGTGATTCAGTTTTTGATTTATGTATAAGGAGCTACTGTATATTTTCTAGTAAGTGTATTTTGCATTTCCAATAGAAATATTGTGGCTAGATTTACATATCTCTTATCTAAATAATTTTGCTTGACAAGGGATTCAATTATATCTGTAGTTGTATCTTCAGATTAACTGTATCTAGAGTATATACCGGCATATATTAGGTGTTCAAGACACAGTGGCTAAACTAACAAATGACACATAGTATTTACACTTAGGCATTGAATTTCACAAAATGTAGAATTATTTGCAAAGATAAATTGCCACTGTAGGCAGAACCTATGACATGTGCCTGGACAAGTTTTACTGTCAGGAGGCACTTGCAATTACTCTGTATCCCTCCTTGTTGTTTTGTCAAAAGCATTGTAAAGGCATAGCTCCCCCTGGATAACATAGACATAGATTGCCAACCAAATTACATGAGGAAGCATGGGTATACCTATTACCTATTGTTGTAAGACACATTACCTCAGAATTCATGACCTCAGCTTAAAACAAATGTTTCTTTTCTCAAACATTTTCTGAGGGTCAAAATTCCAAGAGGGATGGGTCAAGGGAAGTGGGAGTTTCAGGCTTCTGGTTAAGGAATGAACAAGTCGAGGGATGAAAGGCACAGTATAGGGAATATGGCTAATGGTATTGTAATAGTGTTGTAAGGTGAAGATGGTAGCTGCACTCTGGTGAGCATTGCATAAAGTATAGACTTGTTAAATCACTGTGTAGTACACTTGAAACTAATGTAATATTGTGTGTCAATATCCATCAATAATTAAAATATATATATATATATAAGAGGAGCCTAACTAGATAATTCCAATTCAAGTTCTCTCAGAGTTGGCATGGCTGCTAGCATCTGAAGGGTGGACAAGTGCTAGAGAATTTGCTTCCAAGAGGATAACTCACAGGGCTCTTAACTTGAGGCCTTGGTTCCTTGCTCAGTATCTTACCATAGGACTGTTGCTTAAGTGTTTCTCAATAGAGCTGCTTGAGTGTCTATCTGATATGGCAGCTCATAGGTAATCCAAAAATGAGACTTAAGAGAAAAACATGATTATTTTTTTTTGTCTTTGTCTTGGACATCACATATTCTCTTTTCTGCTACATTCTATTTGTTAAGAGTGAGTCACTAAATATGACCTGCATTTAGGGGCAGGGGAATTATGCTTCACTTTTTGAAGAGAGGAGTATCAAAGTATCTATGGAGGTATTTTTAAATGATCACAAGAGGATCACAAGTTGTGTATCAGATTGTGTTATATGAGTTTCCAAGTTGTGTATCAGATTGTATTATATGTGCATGTGTGTATGTACACATATTACTTTGAAGACTTTTAAAAGAAGATCATTTACATTTTTGTGAGATGTAGTTGACAATCTAAATGTAATGATGTCCCACACCAGAAAGGATGCCAACTATATTGAACTTGGCACAGAGCGAAGAATGAGGAGAAATTTGGCACTAAGACAGAGGAAAGGGAGGAGTCCCTATTAATGAGCATAACAATAAATGTACATGCAATTGCACGCATCAACACATCTGCCTCCATCCTTACACCATGTCCTGGCAGCTGGATTTAGATGACAGTTAGAGGCCTCTGAGTATTCATCATCACCTTCCAATTCACCCATACACCAAAAGGAAGTGATAAAATACAAAAGGCAACATCTTTTTTTCCATGACTGCCAACAGCTGACTGCATGTCCTCATCATATGCTTTATCCTTGAACCAGCCTCACAGATTGATTACATATGTCAGCCCAGCGCCTACCACCCACCATTGTGAGCTGCAATTCTGCCAGCAACTATTATAAATACAGGAGGCCATCTACCTGTAAAATATTCGAAATACACATGGTTGGCTGGATGAAACTTGTTTAAAATTGCCCTGTGAAACCCTAAACAAATACCAAAGTAATTTGTAGAGTTACCTGAATATACTACCTACTTTTAAATGCTTTGTTTTTGTGAAGTGTCTTCAGGAGACTAGGCAACTAGTGTCACCAAGTTTAAAATGTGATTTCGTGAGTCTATGAGAATACAGACAGAATAATACTGACCTTAAAAAATATGCACATTTTTAATTAGTTATGAATATCTCCCCAGTGTTCCCTGACAGAATTTAACAA
The DNA here is from genome assembly GCF_022355385.1 of Mustela nigripes. Lineage (NCBI taxonomy): Eukaryota > Metazoa > Chordata > Mammalia > Carnivora > Mustelidae > Mustela > Mustela nigripes. The sequence goes on along the minus strand of NC_081563.1, from coordinate 46,308,377 downwards.
GTGAAATGTTTTCATCATTTCCATTACACTGCTAAAACTTTGTTATTTCTTTTTTATCATTATTGTTTTTATTTAAGTATAGTTGACACACAATATTACACTAGTTTCAAGTATATAACATAGTGATTCAACTTCTCTACAAAACTTTGTTATGTGCTATAGGGGTCCAAACTACTGCAGAGTTTTATCTTATAATTAGGGATGTGTGAAGCAGGACAAAAAAATAGAGTCTCACTCACACTATATTGAATATTTCCTGTAAGGGGAAGTACACAAAATTAAAGGTATCACTTTTTATCAACTTTTAAAGGATAAATCATATTCAACACATTTTGGGGAGATAAGGATACATGGTCAAAATTCAGGACTACTATAAAATATTTCATAATCTGTTTCTGTTGACCTAAGGGAAATTATATAAATCTAAGTGAGATTGATCTTATTTTTCCTTGCTCCATGATCATTCATGACTAATATGTGCACAAGTGACCCTTGCATTTTCAGCAGTTCTGTGCATCTGGTTGGGTTGTAGAGTCAATTACATCTTATTGCCCATAATGACTATGTAGAAAGCCATGGTATAATGAGGAGAATAGACAAGGTAATAATCTAATTAATTTTTATTCTGGGGGATGCAAATACTTTGGCTGGTTTTACCCTGTAGTGGTAAAGTTGTATGACTTTGAAAAGATAATTAAACTCACTATATCTCAAGTTTTCATCTATAAATTACTTATCTCATAAGGTTGATGTGAAAATTAAATGCAATAATATCTCTAAATGCTTAACTTGGTCCCTGATGTATAGTAAGCATTCAGCCAATAGTATTGTTACTTTTTAAATTTTTTTTCAAAGATATTTGGGATTAAGATGGGATTGGGAGGGAGACAAACCATAAGTGACTCTTAATCTCACAAAACAAACTGAGGGTTGCTGGGGGGAGGGGGTTTGGGAGAAGGGGGTGGGATTATGGACATTGGGGAGGGTATATGCTTTGGTGAGTGCTGTGAAGTGTGTAAACCTGGTGATTCACAGACCTGTACCCCTGGGGATAAAAATATATGTTTATAAAAAGTAAAAAGTTTTATTTAAAAAAAATTGCAGAGAGGAATAGCTAAACAATGACATTTAATAATATGGTTAATCTTTATAGATTTGAGTAGTCTTGGATGTAATTTGTTATTTTTATCCTTTAAGTCTCTCCTAAGATTAACAGGACTTTAATATATTTGCATATATTCTAAATGCAGTGTGACTCAAATGTTGGCCCACGGACTGGTATAGTCCATAAAAACAAACAAATAACTAAATAATGTTTTTTTCTTAAATTTAAAGTTTGTTACTGGTTACAATGAAGAATTAGAAATTGAGAACAATTTTTAAACATATATATAGCAACTTGACCTTGTCATGTCATTCAAATATGTGATTAGTAGTCTTGCTTTGTTGTACAAGGTATTTTGTAAAAGTATCCACCTGTGATATATTGGAAAGTAAGTAAAAACTGATCCCTCACCACAGAAATTTAAGAAGTACTTCTTCAGAGTAGACCCAAGGTATTTCCAAGAGTGAACCTAAAACCTATTCAGGTCTCTATAAAGAGTTTAGAATGTACATACGGGTGCCAAAAACAAAACAAAACAAAAAACCTAAAACAAAAACAAACAAAAAATTCTCTAATTTAATTTCATTTTTCCAAATTTGTGAAAAATGTAACATAAGGTGTTACTATTATAAAAATCTAATATCTCAAAGTCTATTACAGAAATCAGTAATTCAATAAGGAAGCAAGAAATAAATGACTGGTTACTGCGTTCAGATTTTCATGAAAGTACAGGTCAGAATCCACCTAAAAATCACAAGTATCGGGGTGCCTGGGTGGCTCAGGGGGTTAAAGCCTCTGCCTTCAGCTCAGGTCATGATCCCAGGGTCCTGGGATGGAGCCTGCACAATCAGGCTCTCTGCTAAGCAGGGAGCCTGCTCTCCCCTCTCTCTCTGCCTGCCTCTCTGCCTACTTGTGATCTCTGTCAAATAAATAAATAAAATCTTTTTAAAAAATTTTTTAAAAATCACAAGTATCAGGTTATGAATGGAGCTGGATGTCAATATAAAAACCTTCTAGGTCAGAGACCCCTATCATTTCCAAGATCTATTATTAAAGAGTCAAGGGTCCTGAACCCACAAATGAGAGAGAAGTAGAAACATTCAGTTAAAATGGGGAAGTGAATTGCCAAGGACCTGGGAAAGTCCTGAAAATTTGCTGTCTGTGTTTGATGGATGTTAAAATGCTGGGAATCTGAATAAAGCATTTGCTACCATTCTGCTACTAAGGCTGTGGGTGTTTTCAGCAAAAATGCGCACTTCATGTTAGCAAGTAAAAAATCAATTTTCTCTAGTATCTCCAAAGCATGCAATTGCTCAGTTCTTATAGCTCCTTTTAGATAGACTTCAATGGTCAATGCACCTTGTTCTCTCCAAGCACTAAATTAAAACTCATTCTTTCTATGTTCAGAGCTATAATTTGAATGTTTTAGTAAGGAAAGTAGGTATGAAAAATTATGTATTAGACAATATAAATGGATTGAAACTATGAGTCATGGGGGTCTTATTTAGAGGATCCAGATAGAGGTCATTCAATGCCTTTTCTGAAATGAAGTCCTCAGGGAACTAATCTTAAACTCAGCTTTATTTTAAGAAATCTAATCCCATTTTTTTCATTTTTTGAAAGACATTTCTGTCTGGACTTCTCACCAATGCCTCAAAGTCATCAACATATTTAAACCTAAAATCACTTTCATATAAACTTTTTCACTGTCCTGAATTTCTCATTTGTAAAGTTGACATCCCTTTCTTCTAGCCTTCAGGGTTGACAGTCTCTGAGCATTTGTTTGCTTTTATCACCGTCACTAACTCATGTCTCCTCAGCCACTAAATCCGCCCATTCTTCTTTGGATATAGAACTCTGTCCATACTTTTCCTCCCACTTCTGCTACAATAACATTAGTTAACGCTCTTATTTCTCTGGACTCTTGATGCTTTCCTGGAGTAATATTTCCTTGTCTTCGGTTACCTCTACTTAATAAAAAGGTACTTTTTAAAAAGATTTATTTATTTGGGAAAGAGAGGCAGGGGGGTGGGGGAAGAAGGAAGAGAGACAGTCCTCCAGCAGACTCCCTGATGAGCACAGAGCCTGACGTGAGGTTCAGTCCCACAACCCAAATCATAATCTGAACCAAAACCAAGAGCTGGCCATTCAACTGATCAAAGCATCCAGACACCCTTAAAACCCCACGTTTTATATTTTATGTGTATTTTGTGTGGTGAATGAATTTTGGAAATGAATCATACTGAGATAATGGTTTGTCTGAGAGGACCTGTAAGTTGAAGCTATTAACAGCTGATTTTAAATGATGAAGCTTCCGGCATTTGTGAAATTAATTCTAAATACTCAGTTATCAGAGAAGGAAATGGAAACTGAGAAGGTAAACAGCACACAGTAGGGCAGGATACTTCCTGATTCTCTGGAACTATCACTGTCTCTTGGAATTCTTGGTGTTTTGAGGGAGACAGATATCCAGATGGGCACCCTTTTGTGGGGATGGTAAAATTGAACCCATTGTATGAAGGAAGACTGGGAGCCAGGAAGGAAGAGGTCCTTGTAATAAGTCACAACCTGAAGTAAGACAAAGCAATGTAGATTTAAAAATATTCTTTGTATTTATTTCTCTTGCATTATACTCTCATCCTCAGTAAAAGTAGCTGTCAAGTTGGCAGAGTTAGTGTGTGCCATTTCTATGGTTGTAAAGAGCAGTTGTTGAGAAAGATGTGCTCCCTGGTGGTTGGCCCACAGTAGGTGCAATTAGCCTGTGGGAAAGGAAGCTTTGAAGTCTACTGGGAATTTCTCCTTTCTTTAGTGGTCTTAGAAAAATCCGTTTTCATTTCATTAATTACAGTGATTTTTTCACACCCACACAAAAATTATCAATAACTTTTAATTACCTAGAGTAGTGATTTTCAAACTATGTTCTGTGGAGTCCTAAAGTTACATCAGTATGACTTAGGGCCATTTCAGTAGTGGCTAAGAAGGCAGGACTCTATCCTCTATGCTGCTTTAACCAGCCTCTCTCTCTTTCTCTCTCTCCCAAGTTCTTCCTGCCTCTCTTCTTCTCTCATGGTATGTAGTTCTACATAAGCATTCTTTCAAAAAGAAGCTTTAAAACTACAAAAAAAAAGTGCAAGAATAACAAAATAAAAGTTTAAAAACCATTAACCAAGAGAGTAACAACCAAATTCTTTAGTCAGGCATTCATGGGTTATAAATAATCTGAAGTAAATATTTCTGGCTTATTTTTTACTGGTTATCTCTTTTAACAGCAGAATTTGATTATTTATACCCTCTATAAAACCCTATGTAAACTGTACTATGCATTCTACTATACAGAGTTTGGATTTCCTGCCATAGGTTTGTGCACAGTTCTTTTTTACTTGATATGTTCTTCCCCTTAAATTTACTTGAACATTGTTTGTCCTTCGTTGACCACCTCTATCCAATGCAGTCTCTCCCTTCCAATCTATATATGCTTTCTTTTGCCACTTTTTGTATACTCTCTTGCTCTTTACATTAAAGAGGGTGTTATGTAAAAGCATCTTGTAAACTGTAAGTCATTATTACAATTATGTTTTTTTCTCTAATTCGAACTTCAATTACTCAAGCCTGGACTTTCAGTTGTCACATATAACTGTCTCTCCTCTTATTTGGTGTTTTTATCTTGGAAGCAAACCAATCTTTTAAAATGCAGACTGTGATAATCAAGCTTTGACTTTCAACCCATATAAACTAATGTTTCAATTTTCCTGAAGTCTGCTCTCTTTATCAGAGGTCATGAGCACATCAAATTGTGTTTATGAGGCCTAAAACAAAGGCAAGTCATATGTGACCTTCAGTAATATTTAGAATAGAGACTAAATTTTATTAAAACTACCATCCAAGTGGATACTATCAGTGCCACATGGGAGATATTTTACTGTTACTAAAGGAAACACCTAGTTTTCAGTCCTGACTTTAAACAAGAGGTAGTTCTTCTCATGCAAAGGGGTTCATCATATCCTTCTCAGACACAGGAAGTAGTTAACATGGATTCCAATGAAAAAACATTGCTTTTACTACAGAGACCCTAAAAATAAAATATTTTTATCTGAGATCATCACACAGTAGCTCCTGGAATTGTTAGTGGAGTTAAACAAGCAGAGTTTAAAAGTCACCAGTGTTTAGCAATGAGTGCTCCAAAGCAAGAGGCAGTACAGACACATGGGACAAGGTGAGGAAGGGTATGTAAGGGTATGTAAAACAAATATACCTTTTCCAAACAGAATACTCCCTAACTAGAACATCCCCTTATCCAATTATTAAGGGTTATCTCTAATTCCTGGTGTGATAACAGACACAAAATTTTCTGCAGATCCTTTATTAGTGGTTATAAATAATTTTAAATAGTAAATGCTATAATTATAGGTATATTTATAGTCATAATTACAGTCACAGTTATAATTGCCATATATTTGTAATTATGATTAAATTTATGATGATAGTTACATTTATAGTTCTTGTTAAACTTGCAGCTTCATGTCAGAAAGATCTGTGACTTTAACCACTGAAACCCCAGCACTGAGTTTAGCACCTAGAGCATAGTAAGTTATGTACAAATACATGTGGAATAGAATTAAGTTTACCAAATAGAAACCTTATTATGCTCAGTATATAATTTTGTCACTCTATAAAATAGAAAGCTGCTTGAGACATTTAGAATACTAATGTACAAACAAAAAAATTCCTGTCTGACTGCTTTCATTCTGAGGTTTTGGTCATCCAGATGGACACAGCCAGATAAAAATGACCTAGATAAATAATTTGGTCTTATCAAAATCTATATAGTTCTTGATTGAGATGCTACACTTTTGCCCTAAAATTCTGCCCTGAAATCTTTTCTTATACAACTCCATTGTGTCAGGAATTGCTAAAAATAGTTTAAATGAACAAATCATAACACTAATAATATAAATATCAGCATGATTGTCATTTATTAATTTACATGTATTATGGTTTCTCAATGTATGTATGGCAACTCACAGGCACAATTATATGAGCATATTTGTGTTTTTTTTAATCTACTAAGTGCATTTATACATAGATAGATATAGATACAGATATAGGTATAGATGGATATAGATATAGACATAGTTATAGATATAGATTAGTCCTTGGAGAGCATGGAAATTCTGCCCAGTGATATTCCAAAATCCTGGGCTAGGTGAGAAGTCAATATGCCTCCTAAGGACAGTTCTGCTACAGGATGCCTGGGTGCCATTCCTCAGGCATCATCCTGACATATTTCTATATTATTTACAAAGCCATATCATCTGACACAGGGTACTAGGTTGGAAAGAAATACTTTGTACCCAGGAATCTGGGAGAGAATAAAATCACAGAACAGATACAAAGTTTTGGAAAACAGGAAAAAAAAAAAAAAAGGTGTGGTATAGGAGAAGGAGAATGCCCTGAATTAACATTTCCTTAGCACCCTTCCATCTTCATCAGCACCGATGTGAGAATACCCTTCATTCTATTAGAATGGTAGGTTGTCTACACTCAGTAACTTTTAAGGAGTTACTTCATCCTTCCTGAAGTTACATATATGTCCCTCCCACCACAATAGCTACTAATATCTTCCTTTTCTAAGATGGCATTATCAAAGAGATCTTCCTTGCTTAAAGAGTTGTGTCACTTTCATGATAAGCTTGAGGACAAAATTATGATCCTACCTTGGAGGGATTTCCTTGAATTTTCAAGGTTGTGCCTCCTCACCAGCAATCTGGGCCTGGATAGAGGCTTCTTTGCTCACAGAATTTGAACATCTTAATTCCCACCTGGTCTCTGAAATACCCAACTATTAAATTTCTATTTCTGTCTATTTCCTTCCCTCCGTAAGCATAATGCCTGAGCCTTGTCAGACCCACCCAGTCCTACAGGCAAGGATTCCAAAAGGGTCCATCTATCTTCTTGATAGGAAAGGAAGAGACCTGTAAGAAAAAATACATAAACATTAATATTTCCATAACTTATCTTCCCACATTGCAATTTTTCATGTAGATAGGCAGAATTGTTATTCCTTACCTTTCCTGGCAAAGAAGCAAAAAGGAGTCCCAAGAAAATGCAACATCCGTTTACCTGAACTTACTGATGAGAAGGAAAAAAATGCAGTTTGCTGGGGTTTTATCTCTACCACAGAAGCTTTTAGCCAAGAGAAAAAGAGGACAATTAAAAAACCAAGGATTTGTCATTTAATACAATTTAGTTCTACATTGAATCTAGTTAAGAATACTATTTAGGATACCAGTTTGAAATGATAGGAGACAGAACAGATACAGAAGCCCTTTACTCTTAATCCATGTCCCTTTATTTCTATATTAATGGTAATTCTTCACACAATTAATTTTTTTTGTTTTAATAACAATATTATTTTCAAATTTTACATGTACTACTCTCCTCTAAATTTTTTGTTGATGATCATGTTTGAGTAAAAAGAAAGGAAAGGAATATTTTCTTATCTTTAGAGAGTGTCTAACATCTATGGTAATGTAAATTCTATTTTACTGGAACAACTAATAATAACACTTGTTAATTTATGATTGGAATGCAATCAACCTGGCATTTTAACTTGGGGTATAGCTATAAGTGTCTCTACAAATTTGCGAATATTGAATATTTTCAGTTAACCAGATTTTATTTAATTTCATACTGGGATAGAGCTGTGGTTTGGCAACTTCTCCAGTGACAATGACAAACTGGAGGAATACAGCCAGCTACGAAATTGCCACTTACTAAACCCCTTGTCAATTCACTTCTGAGTTCTTTGAAAAGAGTGATTTCATAGCCTTTTCTCTACAGTCCTAATGCCCTTTGTAAGATAAATACCCTCCTAAATGGTCACATCTGCTTTCTTTTGGCCCCCAAAATGCTTAGTCAATGAAATAAGCCACCATAGCTACTTTCCTCACTTGACATTAAATCAAATTTTGTGGCAAAGGAACATTGAAGACCAAATTGTGTGTGCTATTCATATAGCTTGGATTACTTCAAAAGTCATTTTATTTTCCCAAGGTCTTTAAGAGCAGTTACTTTCTCATTTATTTATTCATTCATTTATTTCTTATTTATCAACAAATATTTATTAGATGCTTCCTATATGCCAAGCACTATGTTAAGTGTTGTAGATACAAAGATTAATATGTCACAATTCCTGCTCTAAAACAGTTTGCAGTCTATTATGAGAGACAAATCTAACCAAAGAATGATAAATACAGTGGGATTAGAGGGGTGAAGGTAAAAGTGATAACAGGAAGGGAGAGAAAACTGTAATTAACTTTTCTAGGGCCCGAGGATATCAGGAAATGTTTCACAGATAAAAACCCTCTAAAGCATGGATGCACAGATGAATTTTTAGGGCAGATTAGAAGTGGGAGTCTTTGTCTGGTTTGGGGATCAAGGTAATGTTGGTCTCATAGAATGAGTCTGGAAGCTTTCCTTTGGAAGAAAATAGAGATTGTTCAATAAATAGTGCTGGAAAGTTGGACAGCCATGTGCAGAAGAATGAAACTGGACCATTCTCTTACACCATACACAAAGATAAACTCAAAATGTATGAAAGACCTAAATGTGAGAAAAGAATCCATCAGAAGCCTAAAGGAGAACACAGGCAATAACTTCTTCAACCTCAGCCACAGGAACTTCTTCAAGACACTTCTAAAGACAAAGGAAATGAAAGCAAAAATGAACTGTTGGGACTTCTTCAAGATGAAAAAGCTCTGCACAGCAAAGGAAACAGTGAAAAAATTAAAAGGCAACCTATGGAATCGGAGGAGATATTTGCAAATGACATAACAGGGCTGGTGTCCGAGATCTATAAAGGTCTTACCAAACTCAACACCCCAAAAACAAAGAATCCAGTCAAGAAATGAGCAGAAGACATGAACAGACATTTCTCCAAAGAAAATATACAAATGGCCAACAGACAAATGGAAAAAAATGCTCCACATTACTTGTCATCAGTGAAATACAAAACAAAACCACAAATGAGATATAACCTTACACCAGTTAGAATAGCTAAAATTAACAAGACATGGAACAACAAACGTTGGCGAGGATGTGGAGAAAGGGGAACCTTCTTACACTGTTGGTGGAAATGCAAGCTGGTACAGCCACTCTGTAAAACAGTATGGAGGTTCCCCAAGAAGTTATAAATAGAGCTACCTTATGACCCAGCAATTGCACTACTGGGTATTTACCCCAAAGATACAGATGTAATGAAAAGAAGGGGAACATGCACCCCAGTGTTCATAGCAATGTTTACAATAGCCTAACTGTGGAAGGAGCTGAGATGTCCTTCAATAGATGAATAGATAATGAAGATGTGGTTCATTTATCAATGGAACATTACTAAGCCATCAGAAAGGATGAATGCCTACCATTTACATCGATGTGGTTGGAACTGGAGGGTATTATGCTAAGTGAAATAAGTCAATCAGAGAAAGACAATTATCATAAGGCTTCACTCATATGTGGAATATAAGGAATAGCACAGAGGACCATAGAGGAAGAAAGGGAAACTGCATGAAAAGAAATCAGTGATGGAGACAAACTATGAGAGACTCTGGATTCTGAGAAACAGAGGGCTGTGGAAAGGAAAGTGGTTGAGAGGTTTGGGTAAGTGGGTGATAGGCCTTAAGGAGGACACGTGATATGATGAGCACAGGTGTTATATGCAACATTACATTTAAAACTAATGATGTAGGGACGCCTGGGTAGCTCAGTTGGTTGGATGACTGCCTTCGGCTCAGGTAATGGTCCCGGAGTACTGGGATTGAGTCCTGCATCGGGCTCCCAGCTCCACGGGGAGTCTGCTTCTCTCTCTGACCTTCTCACTCATGTTCTCTCTCACTGTCTCTCTGTCAAATAAATAAATAAAATCTTTAAAAAAAAAACTAATGATGTACTATATGTGAGCTAATTGAAATTAAATTAAAAAAATAAATATGCTTTCTACAGAAAAAAAAGTGGGGGAAATAAAATATTGAGATTAATTGATGCATATTATAGTTAGAGAGTTGTACATAGTTCTGTTGGTACTAGAAAGGGAAAAAAATATAACTTGGAAGTGCTGATGAATAAGATTGAAGAGATGAACCATTAAGGGATGCCCTTATTGTAAAGCTTAGGATTTGGATACTGTCCTAGAGGAGATGAAAGACAATTGGAGGAAGGAAGTGTAATGTAATCTAATTTGTATGTTTAAAAGATTATTCTAATGGCATTGTGAAAGCTATGACCAATTCTGGATTCAGACAAGAATCGAAGTCTTAGATCCAGTGGGGGCCTTTCTAGTGCTTACTTTTTATTATGATTCTATGACATTCAATATTATTAATATAACTCTTCTACTGTAGATTCTGTAAATCACTCTTTTAGTTCTCACACTACATCTGAGTATTTCACTATTTCTCACTTCCATTCAATGGTTTTTCCAATGATAAAGACAGGAAATAAGACCTTAATGAAATAATAAAAATAGGAGTATTAAATAACAGAAAGGGTAAGTAACAAGAGGTTATTATGTTTATGAGAATCTAATAAATGGTAAAAGATAATTGCCTTATGTACAAGACTAACAGCAAGTTTTAAGATACAATTTGCAAGAATATTGACCTTTGCCTTTTTTATATATTTCAACTTTTACAATTGGATTTTAGATTATAAAACATTAAACAGGGGCCATTTAGTTGTAGGTGGTCAAGCTTAAGTTTTTACAGTGACAGTCATTTCTTTTACATTGCAAACATAGGTTATGATCCACAGAAGATATTAAAAGTTCTATATTTCATTGATATTTTATCTATTGTATGTGTCCTTCAAGAACACAATTTATGGATAACTAAAGATTTTTGGCTTCTGTAATTATAGCAAAATATATTGATTACCTCAAAGAATCTCTAAGCATTAATGCCTATAGATGATCATGCCTGGCTAATGCAGATTTCATCTGAATAACAAGTTTTTAGCATTATATAATAGTTTACCCAAAAGTTTATTATTAATTTGACAGGAACAGAAATAAACAAAAATATTTTTAAATAAACATTAATTTAGGCTATAGCTCTGATTTTAATAAATGCGTGCAAGAAGATAACAGTATTAAAAAAAGATTTCTATAATGTTCACTTAACATCCTTCCATATCCTAGTTTAAAGTGAAGGTATCAAGAAAAGGCTGATTACTTGGCCATTGTATAAATAAAATATGGCCATTGTATAGATCTTCACACCATATTTTTTTCTTAGCTGAGATATTAAATTTCATTCTCTATCCTGATTGTGTACCAATTATCTCATTAAAGTTTTATAAACATTTGAACTTATCAAAAGGAAAGAAAGACTTGACCAAGTAAAATTGTGAAAATCTAGCAATAACAAAATGTTAAAATAACAAATGGCATATGGATTCAAATTACCACTGATAAAAATATTTACAATCAAATATTTAATAAATAAAATCTATCTAGAAAACAACCTAATAAAAATGTGCAGTCATAAAACAATTCTAACACAGACTTTTATGTGGCCAAAAATATTTGAACAAAAAATGTTCGATGGTATTAATAACCAACAATATCAAACTAGCATTATTATTTGTCTATCAGATTTATAAAGCTGTAAAAGAATGATATGACGTTCTTTTTTTCAAGATTGCACTTGTTTATTTGAGAGAGATCATGCATGCAAGCAGGGGAGGGGCAGAGGTGAAGGAAGAGGGAGAGGGAGAGAATCTCAAGCAGACTCCATCATGGACCTAATGTGGGACTTAGGTCACAACCCTGAGATCATGACAAGATCATGACCATGTCCTACACTTGGCCAAAACCAAGAGTAGGACATTTAACCAACTGAGCCATTCAGATACCCCAAGAATGATATGATGTTCTCTTCATGCCTCAACACCTAACATGTTAAATTAGAAATTGGTATAATCTCTCTGGAGGTCATTTTGACAGTAAATATTAAAAGGCTGAAGAATTCCCAAATCTCTCATCAATTTTATGTTTGAGAAGTCATCCTAAGGTCAGGTGTTTTAAAGTGCACAAAATATGTTAAAATTAGTGTTTCTCACAACCTTACATATGAACAAGAAAAAATACCATCTAAATTTTGAATAATAGATTAAATAATTGTGTTCTATAATCAGTAACTAATAGTGTAGGTGTACATTTATCAGTTTTTACAGTCATTTGCTTTGTCTGATTAGTAAATAAAACTTGTTACCAAGTTATAGGGATAGCAAAGTCTCATTTAAATTTACTAAAATGTACATGAAAGTGTATCTACAGAGAAAAAATTTACTAAATTTAATCTAAGTTATTAAAATGATTGTATCAAGGGGCACCTGGGTGGCTCAGTGGGTTAAAGCCTCTGCCTTTGGCTCAGGTCATGATCCCAGGGTCCTGGCATTGAGCCCATCATTCCATCAGGCTTTCTGCCCAGCAGGGAGCCTGCTCCTCTTCTCTCTGCCCAGCAGGGAGCCTGCTTCCCCTCTCTCTGCCTCCTTCTCTGTCTACTTGTGATCTCTATCTGTCAAATAAATAAATAAAATCTTTTAAAAAAATGATTGTATCTATATTACAAATTTATTGATACTTTTTCGTTATTTTCTTTTTTTGGTTATATTTTAATGTTTTCCATAATGATTATGGAATATTGAAAGATTTTAAAGAACACCAAAAATTAATATTAAGAAAGTCAGAAAGAAAGAAGAAATAAAGAAAGGGAATATATATTAAGGAGGAAAAAAGATAAGAAAAATGTTATACCAAACTAATGGAAGCATGGTTAAAAATACTTTGAGGAATATCAATGGAAAATAGAGAAAAAAGATCATAGGGATCATGCTAAAGACCATAAGACTAGACAGAAAAAAATCACCAGTACAGCTAAGAGGCAAAATACGGCAGTGATTACAAAAATGAACCATTTTGGAAAAGAGCCATAGTTCATGGTTAGGAAGGTTCTTATTTACTAATGGGGGGGGGGGTGATATAGAAATCCTAGATATGAGACTTTCCAGATAATGAGACCTTTGCAAAATGAGGTTTAGAAGGGAAAAAGATCAGAATGCCTGCACAACTTTGTCTAAGGAGAAGGCACAATGCTTGAGGATGGAATGGGCTGCTCCTTGTAATGAATATTGTAATATTGTTACAGGATTTAGAGAAGGGAAGAATGATAGCTATATTAAAGTGTGTTACGGGGCGCCTGAGTGGCTCAGTGGGTTAAAGCCTCTGCTTTCGGCTCAGGTCATGATCCCAGGGTCCTGGGATCGAGCCCCACATCGGGCTCTCTGCTCTGCAGGAAGCCTGCTTCCTCCTCTCTCTCTCTGTCTGCCTCTCTGCCTACTTGTGATCTCTGTCTGTCAAATAAATAAATAAATCTTTAAAAAATAAAAAATAAAAAATAAAATAAAGTGTGTTACATGAGAAATGAATTAAGTCAATTCTTAATTTTTCCCAGGTTGAAGGAAAAATCACTAAAAATTTAATATTTTATTATAAATGAGACATTTCCAAAAAGTAGCATTGATATAAAATAGAATGAGCTGCCTTTACAGATTGTCATTTTCCTCTTGGTGAAGTTGTTCCAATGAAGATAAAGTGAATATTTTGGTGTTGCTGTATATTTCTTTATTAAATTAAAGGATTAATGGAAAAATTTCCACTTTTCCTCAAATTTGAAGATTGTTTGATTTGACAAAACATATGTAGACAATATTCAAATCCCAGGTTGAACTAGATTAGCTTTCTTATTTCAATTCCAAAAGGCATAAAAATCCATTCCATTAAAGCACATGGGTGATAAAATCCCTTGTTTATCCTCTTAGGAAGAGTTGAGCAGTATTGTCAAATGGAAAATGGAGAAAATATATATATAGAGAGAGAGCAATATAATGTAAGCCATAATGTAATGTTAAATTTTCTAATAGCTACGTTGGAAAAAAGTAAAAATAACAGTTGCAATTACTTTAACTAATATATTTGGTTTATATTAAAGTATTCAAACTATGATTATTTCCATAAATAATCAACACATAAAGACTACCATCAAGCTCTGCTACATTAATTGTTGTACTGAGTCTTCCAAATCTGGTGTGTATTTTACATTTAGAGAACACTCAATTTAAACATTACATTTTTACTGAAATACTTGATCTACATCCAGTTGTTTCGTTTTTTAATTAAGAGCACTTAGCATAAGATCTGCCATCTTTATAAAGTTTTAAATATAGTGTTGTTGTTACTTATGCAATGTTGTATAGTTCTCTGAACTTGTTCATCTGACATAACTGAAACGTTCCACCCATTGAACAGCAACTTCCCGTTTCTTCCTAGCACCTGGAAATCACCATTCCACTCTCCTTTTCCATGAGTTTGACTATTTTAGATCAGAAGAAAAAATTAGTGACCTTGAAGACAGATTATTTGACATTATCTAATTGGTGGAGCAAGAAGAAAAAGAATGAAAAAGAGTGAAGATTGCTTTCTAAAAAGGACCTACATTTAGATTTCATAAATTTACTGTTGAGTAGATCGATATACCCAAGTTGTTCTCTGCTTAAAGTTTTCCAATTACTGAACTGAGTATCAGTTTTTAAAGTTATTTTTAAAATAATTGAAACTAAATAAAATTAAAACAAACTTTCCACTTGCATACATCCAAACTCATCAGTTATTGTACACAATAAATATTTTTATGTAATTCTTTGTATACCAATCAAACTTGAATAAAACTGTTTAAAAAATATTAAGACTTTCAGTTGCTATAGCCATATTTCAAGTGCTCAGTTGCCACATGTGGCTTAGTAGTTATCTTCTTAGATCAGGCAGGTCTAGAAGAACCCAGTATCTTCACTGCTGAGTAAAGCAATGGGCAATTTCCCTTGGTGGGATTTTGTTGAAAACAGATGGAATGGAAAATTGTAGAGTAGAGCTGCAATGGGGATGATAGCCAGGAGACATTATTAAAGGGAAAACTGAACTTCTTCCCACTCCCCAAATAAATCATTTTGGCTTTTTCCCTTTTATCTTAAAATAATTTATATTCCTTATTTTTATGAAAATAGTTAGCCTGACTGTACTTTCGATATAGCATTTATGAAATCTCTGATTCTGCCATATCTTTTACTTAAAAAACAAATATGAACACATCTATTGTTTATCTTGTTCTATGACTCTTATATTTTATTTAATGAATATGACAAACCCTTGAAGTGAGATGTAAGGAAATGGCAGTGCAACAAGTTTATGCAACTAGAAAGCACCAGATCTAGAAATCAAACCTAGGTCTCTCCAACACTTAATTAACCATGCTTACCTAGGATCTTGATCAATACCGTGTCATAGTGGATGGTGTAGATCATTGATCAGCAATAGCCCACAAGAGAAGATACAGAGGAGAGGAGGCCCTGGAGCCTCCTGGACCACTAAAATTCACTCCACTTGTAACTCTCTGAATAAAGTGTTCACTGTCCGTATAAAGGAATTCCGTTGTTGTGGTTGGACAGTGGGAGTTAGGGTTAAGAAATGGGCCACATAACAAGCTAACTCTTTATAGGGGAAAGAGAAAAATGTGTATGTTACATATTCTCTCTCTGATTTTTCCTTCAAGGAATTAGAGTTGTCTCCAAAAAATTTGCATTACAATTACAGTAATATGAAAACTAAAGAGAGCATTTTCTTCTCCTCTATTATCCAGTAGCCCAAAAGGCCGGCTGGGGATTTTCCTCTGAAATGTAACCTCAGTTACATATTTGTATTCCACACAAATAATTCATATTGTTGGGTTTTGCCAGTAATTAGCCTGAGAAGGGGTATTGTGGGGAAGAATTTGCCAAGTACTTAAGCAGGGCCAGATGAGGTTTGGGTTATATGAATGGAAAACAATGGCAAGGCCTGATTTCTACAATGTAGGTTAATATAGGGCAAAAGCTGAAAAAAAAAAAAAAAGAAAAAACAAACTTTTAATTACCTTTTGCAATATACACAAATGTATCTTGAATCTGATCATTTTTTGCCTATTCTACTTAAACAGCTTTACTCCAAGTCACTCTTACATGGTCAACAGCCTTCTTAAGGAGTCTCAACGTCACTCTTGCCCTGCACTGTACCCTTCCCACACAGCCAGGAAAATGCAAATCAGATTAGGTGATAGTCAAGCTAAAAACCTTTCAGTCACTGTTGATTATACTAAGAGAAACTGAAACTCATTGCCTACAAGGTGTCCATTTACCCTTCCCATTTACCCTTCCGAATTCATCTCTTTTCTCATCTAATTATCATTTACCATTCTTGAGTCATTATGGCTTTCTTTTTGTCATTTGAACACATTTAACATTTAGTCTAGGCCAGTGGGAGCAAATGTTTTCAGTAAAGGGCCAGATAGCAAATATTTTGGGTTTTGTGCATTATGTAGTCTCTATCACAACTGTTCAATTCTATCTTTGTAGCATGAAAGTTTTCACATAGGCAATACATGACTGAATGGATGTGGCAGTGTCCAAGAAAACTTTCTTTACAAAAATAAATGACAATCCAAATTTGGCCCACAGCCCATGTCTTACTGATACCTCTTCTAGATTTTTGAGGTTTCTTGAATCTGTCATATACATATACTGGAAACATTCAAAAATGGTATACTGCTCTACATCTCTTCCCAAATCCATATTCTGGGACTTCACATTGGTGGCTTAAACTGGCTAGGGTGGTAGTATATGTATATGCTTTTGAAATTAACTTGTTTTTGGGCACCTGGATGGCTCAGTTAGCTAAGTATCTGATTCTTGATTTAGGCTCAGGTCATAATCTCAAGGTCTTGGGATCAAGCCAGTGTCAGGCTCCATGCTCAGAGGGAGTTTAGAGGATTCTCTCAAAATTGAGATTGATTGAGGATTCTCTCCCTCTCTCTCTTCTCCTGCCGTTGCTTATGTGTTCTCTTTCTCTCTTCCCACCCTCTCAAATAAATAAATAATCTTTAAAAACAAAACACGAAAATTATGTAATTAACTTGTTTTAATCTTATCTGTTATTCTCCTTCAGAGATCTAATTCTTAAATATTTACCATTATATCAGATTTTCCTCCCATCATAGATTTTGGCAATATTAATTGGAACAAAATACCATACTCCTAAAAAGTTGGTTTCTCTCAAGGCTTCTAGTGCTGTCAGTGGCATGGCTGACAGGCACAGGGAAGGCTTGACTTACCTCCTAGGCTACAACACAGCTGCATGTTTAAACAGTTTTTAAAAATATATAAAAATAGCAGGTTATGCCAGTGATTAAAACATGCTTAGCATTTTAGCTTCACTCAAGACTGCAACAGATAGTCAATGTTAATATTCAAAAAGTATATATGAAGTTCCACTAATATACCAAGCTAGATATGTATCTACATAAAAGCTGCATTAGTAAACAAAGTAGTGCTGTGATGAAAAATAAAGCAGGCAATTGAGGCAGGGGGAGGGAATAAGATGATAAGGTATGCTGGTGGGTGGTTTAGGGCAGATTAAAATTTTAAATGGAATGCGTAGAAAACTTCTCACCTAAAAGTTACACTTTTGCAAAAACTTTGTATAGGGGGAGGGAAGTGGGAGAAGAGAAAGAGTTTTAAGCAGAGTGAACAAACAAATGCAGATCTCTAAGATGTGAGCAGGCTGCAGTTTTCCAGCCACAGCAAGGGGGCCCCCTGGCCAGAGCTGAAAGAGGAAGAAAGTTGTGAAATGGTGCCGGTAATAGAAGGTTATGTAAGGAATGTGAGCTGCTGAAAAGGCCAGGGCTTCTCCCCCTTTCTCTGAGTTTGGAAGCCTTTGGAAAGTTGTTAGAAAACAAATACTTTGATCTGACTTCAAGTTTCAAAGAATTGCTGGAGGACTGGGAAATGAGGAAGGAATGATGGGGTAGATGAAACAAGATTGTCAAAACGTTGATTATTATTGAGGGCTGTGATGGAAACATGGTGATTTTTTAATATTCTTCTATTTTGTGTATGTTTGAAAATTAAAATGAAAAAAGATTATATGTTGAGAATATAATGGGGCTTGCCAGGAGACCAGTGGGAGGTTATTGCAATGGTACTGGTAAGAAATGGCCATGTCTTGGATCAAATCAGTAGAGGAAATGAGAATTAAGACAGAGCCAGATTTTGGGCACATTTTAGAGGTAGAGCCAATAGCACTAACCGAAAGAAATAAATGTGCTTAAAATCTGCTTTCATTTTTTTTCAACTTCAACACGTTCTTTATTATTCATTTCTGTATTTTTTTACCCCAGGATTTTCATACTATTGAGACAAAAGACGGTGAAAACCAAATAGATTTTTAGAAATAAAATATTTATTTTTCCCTTTATTTTTAGTAACATGGGGCTTATTTAACCTTTAGCAATGTGACTGTAATTAAAGGTGTTTTATGCACTTGGCAGTAGATGAGTTTCTCTCCTGTCCAGGTTTATGAATTCTAATCATCAGGGTCTCATTTAAGCCAAGAATCTCAGGCTGTCACTACTCTTGAGAGAGAATCAGTGTCTCACTCAGCATTTCTCTGTGTTAAAATAATGCCATCTGTTGTTAGCCAAGCTGTAACTAGAGTCTCACCTGCACAGAAGGATGTTTGTTGGTTTTGCCATAAATTATGCCCACTCCAGCTTTGTAGTTTCAGCTTTCCAAAGGAGAAGAGGCAGTTTTAGATGTTGGTAACGCTGAACTGAATCAGGTCTGTGAAATAAATAAATAAATAAATAAAGGCATTCAACTAATTTATTTTTCTGTATTGAAAGAATAGTGCACTCATTACACAGTTTTATCTTTCTAAAATATTGTTTACTTAGGTAAAATTTGAAGAGGCAAATTTAAAGATACTCCATGCTAGGTCCAGATATTGATGTTATTTCCCATGTACTCTCAAGATGAAAACTAGCATGATGGAGAACGAAGGCCATATGAAAAAATGCTGGAGAAATACATAATACAAATGTTGAAAGCAAAGCTAAGATCTTAAGAATGAAAGAGAAAATATAAGCAGAATGAAAATAATGTATGGAGGGGAGGGTGTGTGCTATGGTGAGTGCTGTGAAGTGTGTAAGCCTGACAATTCACAGACCTGTACCCCTGGAGCAAGTAATACATTATTTTAATAATACATTAATAAGAAAATGAAAATAAGAATAACTATACTTAAAGAAATGACTGAAAGTCACATGTGTAAGTATAAAAACTTATTCTGTGGCTGCTTTGCAAATTGGTATGAAGGGAAGTATATGTCTTAGTAACTTGAGAGTTTTGTCTTAGTGATAAAAAAGGGTAGACAGTGACAAGTATGGGGTAGGCAGACAAGCATGAGGAATTACGATGCCTGAACAAAGTTGATTGTTCCCAGAGAGAAATGGAGAAATAGAAAAAAATTCATCCTCCATCACAGGGTGAAGATAAAGAAGCTTATCTGTCTTCATGTGGTCTCATTGGAAAATAAAATTTCTCCCAAAATATATAATCCCACAGCTTGTGCAACCATCAGTTTTAGGAATGATTTCATGGTACCCATGGAGATCTAGAATCCTAAACATGGTAAATTAACACAATGATTAGTTAAAAGTAGGTAATATTACCAGAGTGCTTTTTAGGAAGCAACCATTAATCTCTTAGGGGATCCATTTCAGGAACTCAGTTGTGAGCAGGTGCTTGTCTCTTAACCACCCCCCAAAACATGTGCTCACAACACAAAATCATGAAAGATATGGGGAAATAATCTGCTATGATCAAGAGTCATGCACAAAAGACTGCAGGATCAAAGTTCTAAGATCCTCAAATGGTAAAGCAGCAGTCAGAAAGAGCATAACAGATAAATGTGAAAACCTATTAAAGAACTTCCAAAGGTGACTGATACCCTTTGGGGAAAAACAAAACAAAACAAAACAAAACTACATGCTGAGGAAGAAACAATGGGAAATTTTGAAAAATAAACAGATAATGCTTTTGGAAAACAAAAATGTAGGCACCGAAAAAGAAAAAGAAGTGGAAAGGAAATACAGAAAATGAGAAAATGTGAAAAAAATGACATAAGCAAACTTGAAAGATGTAATTGCTGGGAATTTTCTAGAATGACTTCTTGGCCTTTCAGCTAAGATCAAGTGTAGTGTCTGTTCTTATCAGTAGAACTGATTACAAACAAACTCTCAAATTCTAATATCTATTCTGAGATATTATATAATGAATATCTAGAATCCTAATGAGACTGAAAAATCTCAGCAATGATAAGAAAGTCAAGAAATTTTATCTAAAAACAAGTATTAGACTGATCACAGACTTCCAAAAAATAGAGACCAGAATATTGTAAAACAAATCATGAGAATACTTTGGAAAAACAATCAACTTTAAATTCTAGATTCTATATATAAGTTATATTTATAGATTTTATATATACATATGTATGCCTATAAGAACAAAGGGGAATCCAAGATGGAATAGTGGAGTGTAAGGAGCAACATGGGCTTTTGTTATATTATTTTCTGTTTCTTTGAAATCTTTAACATAAAATTAAATTTTAACTTAAAATTCATGTCATTAACTTAAATAAAAAAAGAAAGGAGAGGCCAATTTACTAAAAATACTTGAATATCTCATGAAACAGTTCAATGACACAGAACATGGGAAGAAAAAGAAATAGGACATTTCCAGATACTGCATCAACGGGAGTTACGATTTTTCTGTGCATAACTCTACCATCCATGTTACTCATTCCACAATTCTTGTTCACTTTTTCCATCTGTTCAGACTTATCAAGTGACTCCATATCAATTGTTAATGATTGGGAGCTCATGTGAATTGAGTCCCATTTCCATAAAAGAGTGAGCCAATCCTCTTTGTATGAATTTCCTATGAAATTCTACTTTTTATTGCTTAGCATGTACATTTCTTTTTCTACATTTAAAGATGCCCTCAGTTAATAAGATGCATTCCCATATACTGCCTTTAAAACTCTTTCTACCCATATAAATAGGAAAAAATCCCAAATGATATCTGTACGCCAAACCCAGATTTAATACCAGGAGACCTCTCTGTCCACATACAGTTGAAACAATGAAACAATGAGTAGTCCTATAGTATGTCAATCTATATCAGGTTCTCATGTGATACTGCTAACTTTAGAAAGGACCATTGATACAACATTAAATTCATTTATTTTGAGCCATTTTTTTTTTTATGCCAGGCATTGCAGTCAATATTTAAAGTGGATTAATGATAAAAAATTTTACATTTTTGTGGGAATGAAAAGCAATAAACTTTTTAAAAGTAAATTATAATAAATAGAGTATGTTAGAATTTGGTAATACTTGGATAAATAGGGTAAAGGGTATTAGGAATTTATGGAAAGGGAGGGTAAGTTTCATCTTTAGTTTAGGTGGTCAGGGTAGGTTCGTTGCCAGACTGACAGTTAAGGAAAAATACAAAGGGAGCCAGGACATTCAACATATGTAATCCGAGTGAAGACTAAAGTACAGGTAACAGCCAATCCTCAGAGGAGATGGTAGCTAGAGAAAAATGATGAAGTTGGAAAGTAAGTTTAGAGGGACAGTGGGGATTCTGGCCCTAATAGATCACACTAAAGCCACTGTAAGCCTGTAGGCTCTTACTGTGTGAGAAAAGAGTTGGTAGGTGTTATGATTTGAATTGTGTCCCCTCAAAGGTCATCTGTTGGAAGTCCTAACTCCCAGACCTGAAGAATGTGACCACCTTATCTGGAAATAAGATCATTACAAGTGTGATTGGTTAAGATGAGGGTGGGCACTAATCCAATGTGACTGCTGTTCTTATTTATAAAAAGCTACATTTGGAGCAAGAAACACACACAAGAAGAACACCAGGTGAAGATGAAGGCAGAGACTGGGATGATGCTTCTCAAGCAAACAACGTCAAGTACTGCCAACAAATTATCAGAAACTAGGAGAGATGCCTGGAACTGTTTTTCTCTTAAACCCTGTAAAAGTAATCCACCCTGCTAACACTTTAATTTTGGACTTCTAGCCAGAACTGTGAGAACATAATATATGTTGTTTAAGCCACCTGGTTTGTGGTACTTTGTTACAGCAGCCCAGCAAACTAATATAGTAAACATTGAACAAAGGAGTGAAATGACCTGACTTAAGTTTTAAAAGGATCACTCTGACTGCTGTTCTAGATAGGAAAGGGGAAGATGGAAGCTGGATGACCAATTAGCAAGCTCTTGCACTACTACCAGCAAGAAATCTTGGTGACTCAGACCATGGTTAAAATGTTCAAAAGCGATCAAATTCTAGATCTGTTTTGAAGGTACAGCTGGAAGGGTTTCTCAGTGGATTCAATGTGAGTTGTAAAGAAAGAAAGAACCTGAGAATAACTGGTTTTTCTGGTGCGCACGACTGGAAAAAGGGAGATGCCGTGAAATGAGATGTGGCGATGGGGTTAGGACTGAAATCAACTTCTCAGTTGATCCTGACTCCCAGAATAATATCCTTGCCTTTAAAACTAATATTGGGGATGTGGGGAGACAACTAATAGTGGGAAGATGTGCCAATATTTATTATCATAGCATTTAATCACCTCTATGTATTATAATATCAATATTTTTGCTGTTGTCTTTCATTTGTCAGTGTTCTTGGGAAAATCCACGCTCCTGAGTGTTCTTCACATTTTCTTAACATTCTTCACATTTTCTTAATTATAATTATTCTGTGCTGGATCATTTTTCTTGGTAGTTCTCTATCCTGAAAAATGATGAGGAATGCAATCAACAAAACAATAGCAGATAATTTTGTGAAATAGCTGAAAGTCCATGACTTGTGTGAAAAGGAGCCCAGAGAAGAGCTTATACGTTCCAGGGCATATTGTGGTAGATTTACCACTGGTTATTGCAAGTATCAATACTAAACAGAGAAACCTTTTACCTCAATATCCTGGAAGAATTCAGCATAATTGCCCCCATTTTGTTCAGAAAAAAGTAAATCTTCAAAAATATGTGTTTTTTGGAATTGTTCTACACCCACAGATCTGATCATAGCCTATAAAAGAAGGGGAAAAATAAAAGAATCTACAAATGAAATTTGCATTAATTTTTCTTAAGACCAGAATCTATGAGTTTACAAGGTACAGCTGTACCTTCCATGGTAGTTGTGCCTTCTTTATGCTATAGATACTTGAAAATAAAATAAAAGCTTGAATTAGGTCTATTAAAAGATCTCTAGGAGGGCAAGTTTACCTGGAAAAATAGAAGACTATTTGTGAACAGAAGATGATTAGGAATCATTTTAAGGAAGTGATACAAAGATTAACTTCTCTGGATGGGAAAACCATAAATATCCAGTGTCTGGACCAGAGAGCTCAGCCACAGGAAACCATAAGGTGGCAGTCACAACAAAATTGTGAATAGACCATTTATAAATAATGCTGACTTTTGGGCAGTGATGTTGATGTTGTACTAAATTCACTGGTGTACTTTGAAGCTCTTGAGGAACCTCTGAAACTAAGACACGATGTTGAACATAAAGACATGTTGAATAAGAAGAATTAGTACTATCTCTTTTCACAGTACTGCCCTGTATTTCAGAGTCTTAAAAGCCAAAATATTTCCCAGACTCAGAGCTACAGCTCTGAATGCGAGGTTGTTTCTACACAATAGAGGCACTTCGCATGAAGTCCGAAGTGCAAGAGAGGCCATCTTATGGTTGCTCTGGCTACCGTTGTTGAAAAGCAAAGCTCTGTAGAGGCACTAGGTGTTTCTGCAGCCACATTCCAGTCACCTGGGAGTAGAAGAGCAATTTTTAGTCACTTTGGTGGTGAGAACAGTATCAATGACTGTAACAAACAACGTGTTCTTAAAGTTCTTAGCCCACTTTCTGTGATGTAGATCCTTTAATAAACCAGTTGTTGTTAATTGCTCTGAGATTATTTCCCTAGAAGCCCAGTCTAGATCCTCCTGATCAGGGTTTTGTAAATATTTATTTTCATGTAAATCACTTCTATTTTAAAATATCAAGAAGCCTGAGTGATACAAGTTTTTGAAAATTTGGGGGATCTTATGTTTTCCTCTAACTTGAACAAGCAGGCCTTGAACTGATGGCTGGTTTCCAGAGATTCAGTGCAACTGACTCCGAAATAATGGAATTAACCAATATCTTACATCCTGACTATACATACCCCAGGCTTTTGTGTCAGGGAAAATGCTTGCAAATTTAAATAATATATTGTTTACTCAAAATCTGAGAATGATTTCTGACCTCAGAAACTAAATAAATAAAATAAAAATGTCCTCCCACAGTGTTAAAAGTGGGCAAAAGAAGGGAATTATTTGAACAAGAGACCCCACTTTATATTCCTGCTTCACACCTTGAATAGAGCTATAAATTTGCTTTATTATTCAGACCTTATTTTTACCTAATAAGTTGTCACTTTCATCTCTATAAAAAAGATGAAGAATGAAAAGAAGAGCCCATTTGTGTGCAATCAGTGTATAGAATGAATAAATGTAAATAAAGAACTGTAGGCTTCAGGGTGTCACTCCAGGGTGTCACTCCCAGATATGTCACATTGATTAAAAATGGCAGTCCCTCAAAAAACATTGCAAAGTTAAACTTCCTTCTAATTTTTGCCCATAATAAGACTCGGGATACTCTAAAGAATATAATTACGCCTAGTAACTTTTATCTTACATTTTAATTAATATTTATCAACATATTTCCCTGAGGCATTTTAAAGAAAGGTGCAGTTGAAAATGCTCACTTAATTTTATATTGTCAAATTCAAATGAAAGTTGAACAAAATTTATATACCTAATCTATATTCTTTCCAACTATAAGCCATTTAAATTTTTTAAATCACTTCTAGTTTGGTAAAATCAATAATGAATATGTATATTTTTTCAGATACGGTTTTTGAGATTATATATTTCAGACTACAATAAGATTAAGTAATTCAAATAAAATGTAATAAAAAACTTTTTTCAATGAGAAAGTGAAGGAAGTGAGATGTTTCTAATAATCTGAGAATTGTTTTACTGAAAACTTTTTCTCAAAATAAAAATATATAAATGTGTCAAACAATCAGTTTGTCTGATTGATTACTCCATAAGACACATATTAAAATAGGTGACATATCAAATAATAATGATTGAATTAGTCTTAATATTAAGCTATTATTCTCTTATGACTGGTAGTACTTAAAGTTTATATATACAGAAAAAGAAAAAACAGTATGAAGAGGCAGAGAAGCATGTTCTGGGGATCAGTAGATTGACATTTGTGCAGGTGCCGTATGTTGTTTCAGTTGACTCACACCAAAATCTTTTACGGTAAGCATATTTTGCTTTTTTTTTAATTTTTCAATTCCAAAAGCTGAGCTACAAAGAAGACTACTAGATCATTTGAGCTATGGATCAAAAAATGGTAGAGCAAGAATGTACACATAAGTTTCATATTTCTAAAGCCAATATTTTTTCCTGTGCATTATACTGGATTTTATTCCCAGCTTTATCACTAGCTAGATGTGTAATTTTGGACACAATGCTTAAATTCTCTGCAACTGAGGGACTCCATTCATAAGATTCGTGGTTAAACTCCATGAGGAAAGAAATTTGTAAGGGGTTACAAATTTGGGGTTACAAATAGAATTGGAAAAGCAGGAAAATATCCCTGTTCATAATACAGCCTAAGAAACATCTATTCCAATGTGCCTTGTTTGTTTAGAATCTAGGAAAGTCAGGTAGGGAAAGGCAAACAAGATAGCACTCAGCAAAGATGTACCAGATGAATGTTTGCTAAGGTCAACCAGGACTTGACTAGATGTAGAGACAGAGCACATCATTTTAACCTCAAGTCATTAATCTGATCAGAAACTGGACCATAGAAATTGTCCATCTCTGCTTTATGGCTAGAGTTATGCTTACAGAAAAATAAATACTAAAAACTGAATTTATTATTTTGGGTTCCTAGTGTATTTATTACAAAACAATATACTGAAGAATACAGAAGAAAATGTTAGGAAAGAGTCTGTCATACTATAAAGAATGGAAAAAAAATATTTGGTTTCTATGAAAGAGAAACAGAAACACTAAGGGAATCACTAAAAATTATATGTAATGTTAAATAATTGTGATAAGGTGGAAAATTGCAAAATATATATGCAAATTCAATAGCTTCCTTAATGAGAAATGTTTAAAAGCAAGGA
The DNA here is from genome assembly GCF_022355385.1 of Mustela nigripes. Classification (NCBI taxonomy): domain Eukaryota; kingdom Metazoa; phylum Chordata; class Mammalia; order Carnivora; family Mustelidae; genus Mustela; species Mustela nigripes. Next base: position 46,282,036 of record NC_081563.1, on the reverse strand, counting down.
AAAAAGTATCTTAGCTACAGTATTAATAAAACGTTAAATGTAAAAATTAATGTTGCAATGCACTCCTTTTATTTTTGATAATAAAAGACTAAAATAATGGAGTGTATACACACACAAACATTAGAATTCCAGGTAAGATGCAATTCTTATGCCAATAACATTCAGAATTTTAATCAGATATTGAGAGATGAATACTGTACTGTGAAATGGCAGGTTAGCTTTACATTTAGAGTTTAAGGGGAATAGATCCCCAAAGGCTTAATAAAAACAAAACAACAAAATCCCTGATGTTGAGGACCATGTCAAGAAGTAGGCAGCAATGAGGATGCCTGGGCGCCTTAGTCTATTAAGCATCTGCCTTCAGCTCAGGTCATGATCCCAGAGTCCTAGGATGGAGTCCCACATCAGGCTCCCTTCCCAGTGGGGCGCCTGCTTCTCCCTCTGACTGCTCTGCCTGCTGCTCGCCCTGCTTGTGTTCTCTCTCTGACAAGTAAGTAAATGAAATCTTAAGAAGAAGAAGTAGACAGCAAGAGGAAACTGCCATCAAAATAGTTACATTATTGATATTTTACCATGCTCTGGGCAGTATGATAAGTACTTTACATTTAACTTCGAACCCTAGCTTAGTACTTTTATTTTCTTTGATTTACAGATAAAGAATCTGTGCATAAGAAATATGTGAACAAAGATCCAATCAATCAATATCAGGTCCTACCGAGAAAATATAAACAAATCATTAGTTAGCGTTCCAGCTATGACATAATTGAGGACAGATTGGTTAAAAAAAAAATTACAAAAATGTGAACAGATAAAAGGTAAGCAACCCAGGATAATAAAGTGCCTTGGAGGTTAGCACCATTAAAAAACTTTACTAATTATTGGCCGTGCAGGGCAAGAGGAGAAAGCATTTTACCAGAACTCTTGAGAAAGTAGCCATAGGAGAGGGTGCCCTACAGGGGTGGAGGTCATTGGTAATGGATTCCTTTGTCCTAATTCACACAGAAAACAGAGAGTAAATGAACATTTTGATTGGACCATAGAGATCAACTTCTTGAAGCATAAGAAAGAGTCGAAAGGGTTTATAAAGTGAACAAGGAGAAAAAAATGGAAGCTATCTGTCACAACATTTTGTATAACTTACAAGCAAATAAAAATCTCCAGATAGATGAGAAGATTCAGTAAATAAAAATGAAGATTAAGATCAAATGCCCTTATAGTATAAGGAACAAAAACTATATGAGAAAACAATGGGAAAGGATGTGGACTTTGAATCAGTATGAACGGGGACTTTGACTTATTAATCTATGCATTTCTCTTTTGTTTGAACACCATAACTTAAGAGTATATTTATATTTTACTTTTGAATTTACAACTGAAGTTAACAACCACTAACTTTTTAATACATGATACTACCTCAATTATAGGGGAGATTTCAGGTCCTCACACCTGAGCCTTCACTCACAACACTATAAAACCCCCAGGCAGCAAGATGATCATATCAGATACACTGCAGAAAGCTAGAGTCAAGCCAGACTGAGAATCAAAACGACAGTCTACCAAACGTAGTAGGAGTAAAACGTGGTAGGAACCAAATGTAGTAGGAACCGAATATGTGGGGGTATCAGTCAAGTTACAAACATGGAAAGTTGTTTGTGGGATAACAATAAAGAATGAGACAGATTCCCAATAAAATGGAGGAAAGAGGTCCCTCAGAAATAGCCTCAGAGACCACTGAAGGTAGGCTATTTACCTTTGGCAAGCAGTTCTATTATTAACATGCTCAGGGTTACATGAACAGCTTCCATGACAGGTATGCAGAGTCCTCTACCTTGCTTTCTTTAAGTCTTGGCTATCTATAATCAGAAGATTCAAATGGGTAATTCTAACAAAATATTTTATAAGTGTATAAATGAAATCAACCTCTGGCCACATTTTCTTGGAAATACTAATTTGGTTCTCATTTTGTCCAGAGCAATGTTTGGCACATAGTAAACACTTAATATTTTTGAATGAATAATAAGAAATATAAATGGCTCCAAGGTTAAGAGAAGACTGTAGAATACTAAAATGATTCAAATTAAATTTAGTACAATTTCAGAAATTTAGTAATTCCTAAAATGAGTCCTAGAAATAGATCTGAAGGGGAGAGAACATATTTGAAACACAACTTGGCATTTCAGTCATCCCATTAATCTGAAGACTAATATATCAGATTTATTTGTAAGAAAATTCCTCAGTAAATTAACTGTATTGTTATTTCTTTTGCTTGTTATCCTCTTTAATAATAATAATAATAAAACTATAAGTGATCAAGAATAAAAAGGTAATAGTCCACAGGTCATAGTAAATTCTTTTCTTCCTGACTCATCATTAGATAATAGTGAATGCCCCCAAATCCCTTCTGTGGCTAGGGGCCCTAAGTTTCGTGCTCTTTTGAGCTTCATGAGAACATATGTTATTAAACTTCATCTTTGCCAGTCACCTGCGACAATAACTTACAGGCAATTCAAGGATGAGTTGCAAGAGCCTGTCCTCTACCCAGGTAGTAATGCTTATTGCCATTCCCAATGAACATAAAGGAGATGTCTCTGTTGTGGTATCTTAATAGATCCTGTAGTTCCCAGACAGTTGGGTAACTGTTTGATATAATTATTGTGTCTCATAAAAAATAAATTTTGTACAGTAATACTCTAGCCTGCTGTGCTGCTTCACTTCAAAATAACTTATGGCTACTAGATTCCCCTGTACAATATTGGTCCCCAGCAGTAATAAAGTTGTCATCAAGAGGTGATGATAGACCACTTTGCATTGTTATAACTTTTTTTTTGTATTATAACTGTTTGAAACTTTATGACGTCTTCATAAATGTGATCAATTGCAATAATAAAGTTGTGAGGCATTTGTGGCAGCTTATTTTTCTCTGCCTCCTTGCTTGTTGGTCTAATGTCTGTGATTGTATCACTGACTGCCTTAGAGCTCTGGGCTATGAAAGGAACAACCAGATTAGCTTCTAGACTTGTTCCCTGGCTTCCTGGTACTTCCAGTAGTTTATTCATGTAACTGTAAACCTATCAAGTTGAAGCAATACAGGGATAACTTTTGTGTCCTACATAAACTAGGAGAGGCAAATCTACACTCTAGGTAAGTTCATTTTTCTTTTTTTCCCCAATATTAGGAACATATTTTGTTATTTTATTTTATGTTAAATTATGTTTTATTATATGCTAAAATATGTTAAACATATTTTGTTATTTTAGTGATTGAATTAAAGTTTTTATTTGCTTTTAATTGTACAAATAACATAGAAAAAATGTCCATTTACTTAAATAGAAAAATACATATTGACAAAATGATAAAGTCATCCAAAAAGATACCTCTAAGAAAAGATACTGCTCTACAACAGTCACAGAGAAATGTAGTCCAATTTTTTTGGATAAATAAATAAATAATTTTTATGGTAGCTCAAGTGTTACATATGGTAAAATGGAAATATCGCTTCCATATTTCTACAATGCCCTGAAGCCTAGTCCCCAAGCATGACACAATATTAGCTCCAGAGACAAAATACCAATTTTTGTACTATTTGAGTTGCTTTGTTTTTTAAGATTTTATTTATTTATTTGACAGACAGAGATCACAAGTAGGCAGAGAGGCAGGCAGAGAGAGAGAGAGAGGAAGAAGCAGGCTCCCTGCTGAGCAGAGAGCCTGATGTGGGGCTTGATCCCAGCACCCTGGGATCATGACCCTAGCTGAAGGCAGAGGCTTTAATTCAATGAGCCACCCAGGCGTCCCTTAAGTTGTTTTTTTAAAAAAATATATATATTTTGTCTATCCTAGAAATAATAGAAACTTCCTTCTCTTCTCCTGAAATTCCATACCACAAACCTAGTTCGAATATGTATAAAGTAGAAAAGTGAGTTACATTTGGGCTGGATTATTTCTACTGATTCATTCAGAAATAAGTTAATTGATAAACACATTTTTTAAAAAGCTAATAAAATATGTTAATATGTAGTCTGAAAAACATGTACAACATTAAAACACTTTGATTCCTATGCCTTTGTTCCTATAGCATATAATATAGAAACAAATTTAAGCATTAAATAAAATGCTTTGAACTATATGCTTTTTAAATTCCTCCTGATTTATCAAATGATTTTGACAGGAAGTCAAACAATTATATTGTTTGTTGTATGAATATGTTGTATGAATTATAAACAATTCACCCCCTAAAAAATTAACACCACTTTTATTAATTTTGTTTTCCTTAACCATCCAACTATTTATGATAAGGATGATAGGTGAAAAATACTCTTATTAATAAATGCACACAGTATGTCAGTGAATTGTCTTCAGATGCTATCCTGTGACTTCCCAAGAAGTTTTCTGATTTCTTGCGGGCACACTGACACTACACTGTTGTGAGATTAAGCCAGAAATCCTGGGATTTCTTAATAATTCCATGAACTCAAGCATGTAAGAACTCTGCCCGAGATTATATGAACTATTTAATTTTGAGCACGTTTATCATGGGATAGAAAAGATGTCTAAGAAAGTGTGGTATTTTCATACAGTGCAACCACACTTGTTGGTAAAGAATGTTGGGTGCTAGAGTTAAGCCCTGGACTCCTTGCTACTGGTAAGAAGAAAGATTAGTGATTCACAGACCTGTACCCCTGGGGATAAAAATATATGTTTATAAAAAATAAAAAATTAATTAAAAAAAACCGATTTCTAAACTAAAAATTCTGTATGTTTGCAAAAAAAAGAAGAAGAAAGATTAGAGCACAAATTAAGGAACAGTTTTCTGATACTTCCAATTAACTAAAACCAGGTGGAGCTCTTTGAAAGGCAAAAATGTTTCATCATTGAGGGCGCCTAATAAATGTTTGAGTAATCCCACCTAAAAGATGTTGAAGGGAGAATAAAAAGCATCGGCATGTGACCGGAGTGGATTCCCTCTATCTCATGAAAGTTCGCTTATTGCTAGAAATAGAGTTCGCTCCACTCACGCCTCCATTCTTTCCTTACCATGTTCATCTCATTAGCACTACTGCATCCTGACCTCCTGCTGTTCTAAATTATCCAATTATTTTAGAGAGATAGTAACTCTAAAGGTAGAGGGCAGCTGTGGGGTAGTGAAAAATTACTGCATTTTACATCAATTTTATGAAATACAGACTTTCACAATCACTGTCAAAAGAGAACTTAGCAGTACTTAATTCCTGCCTTAATTATCTCTATAGATTATGCTTTTTCATAAGCTCTACAAATTCAAGGATGCAGATAATTTGGAGACTATCCAGGAAGAAGCAGTGAAAATGATTAAGATGCTGGGAAATTGGCTCTGTTATTAAAAGAGAAAGAATCAGATAGACTGACTGATGGCAATGGGTGTTTTCAAGTAAAATTAAGTATATGCATAAGATTCGTAATTCATTTTTTTCTTGATACCCCATAAATTCAGACAAAGAACGTTTGATTAAATTGATAAAAAGTCCTAAATGTACACTGATTTTAAAGATGTGACAAAACTTGGACATCAGAAACAACAAATTAGGATAGTAGTTTCCTTCATTAAAAAAAAAAATAAAGGGTTTCTTTCAAAAGCAAATATATCACTCACTGTTTGACAGAGACAATGGAGGCAGTGAAAATTAACATTTTAGGACCTTTTTCTAAATGAAGAACAATTAAAAGCAAATAATTAAAAATCTTTTTTGAAGTAATTTAAGTCTGTGAATATATTGTACAGTAACTTAATACAGCTGTAGAGAATGGTGCGGTCTGTGTTTTGAGGACGCGAGAATGGACATTTAGTATATACGTGGGTTTGTGAGTCAAGACTGATGAATGGAAGCAGAAGTTGAAACTTAGTGGCTGTGACCACATTTCAGCCTTAGGATGTTTTCTGCCCTCCACAAAGAGTTAACCACACATGACTTTACATTTAAATTAAATGTTCAAAGTTAAAATTTAGAAATTTAAAAGATTTTACATTAAAATATAGATTTCTGACTCCTGGGGGTGGGGGAGGAGACTGTAGGATAACATGACTGTGGTCTGCATTCTTACCTGAAAATGAGTGGGTAGAGTTGTACAATAGGATCTATTCCTTGAGATAAATCTCGTGCATTTTTGCTCACCATGATTTTCTTTATTCCCTACTGTTGAATAGATTCCTGTTGTATATCAAAGCCTCATCTGAGTCATCACTCATCATCTTAGAGCAGTTCTATTTTACTAATTTGTTTGTTGTCTGTATTCATTTATGGAAATTCTTGACTTAGCACATTTTGTGTTTTCACATAGCTTATAAGAGAATTCAACAATTCCATCTCTACTGGGCATAAATTGAGAAGTTCTTATTATTAGTATTTACTTACAGATGAAAAATATATATTTCCTAAAGGTCAGTGAAATATTGACACTTGAAGCAAGGAGAGATTAAGATATTACCATATCGTTGGACTCTGACAAATCATTATGGATTATTATCAAATTGGCTTTTTGTGACCGGTCATTCTAAGGTCATACAGCAACTAGGATAAATAATATTGTGTTCCTTCACGCTCATATTTTCTTTACTGCTTTCCTCTGATTTTAATTTACTGAATAAATAACATTAGAAAAGCCAGAACAAACCAAAATAAAACAAGAAAGAAAACTGGCAAACAACTCTTCTATTATTACCTTTATTTTCATCAGCATTCATATTTTAATACTGATAATTATAATGTGGTCATAATTTTCCATTTAAATTATCCATATTTTTAAAACCTACCATGCTTTCAACACTTAATTAACAGATTTCAAATGGGCAATTACTATGTCATAATATCTTCTAAGAACTAAGCATAAAAGCATTAATAAACCACTCTCTTCACTTAACTGGCATTCTAATGGGGAAGATACACAATAAGCAAGACAGGTAAGTCAATTACATAATACATTATTTTTTTATTGTTGTTGTTGACTATATTCCCTATATTATACTTTTCATCTCTGTGACTTATTTACTTTATAACTGAAAGTTTTTACCTCCTAATCCCTTTCATCTATTTTGCCCATCCCTCCTGCCCCTCCCCACTCAACCACCACCAGTTCACTCTCTGTATTTATGAATCCATTTCCAGTGTTTTGTTTGTTCATTTGTTTTGTTTGTTAGATTCCACATATGAGTGAAATCATATGGTATTTGTCTTTCTCTGACTTATTTCACTTAGTGTAATACTCTCTAGGTCCATCCATGTTGTTGTAAATGGCAAGTTCTCATTCTTTTATATATATATATATATATATATATATATATATATATATATATATTTCAACCATAAAAAATACATATATTTATATATGTGATATATATATATATTTAACAATATTAATTGCTGCAATCCATTAGCATGGTTTATCTTTCCATTTGTTTGTGTCATCTTCAATTTCTTTCATCAGGTCTCATAGTTTTCAGAGTACAAGTCTTTCACCTCCTTGGTTAAATTTATTTCTAAGCATTTCGTTCTCTATGCTAATTTTGTATCCTACAAATTTATTGAATTCACTTTTTTATTGCGTTATGTTAGTCACCATACAGAACATCATTAATTTTTGAAATATTTTATTTATTTAAGAAAGAGAGAGCAACATTAGATTAGTTTTAAGTGTAGAAGAGAAAAACATTAAGGGAAGGGTATATAAAATATTAGAGTAAGAATTAAAATTTTTCCAAGGTTGATCTGACTTTTAATATGAAGCTAACTTTTAAATCAAGATCCAATGGAACTGAAGGATGCTTAGTTGTACAAATGATACCTAATTAAATACTTGTTTAATATTACCACATATTATGTATTTTTATCATTTTGTTTGCATTAATTTACCAAACTGAGCACTATAATTCATTTTACAACACCATTATTTCTGGACTCTGATACTATTGCAAAATGTTGCAGTTTTTTAAAACATATACAGTATAAAGCCAACACAACAATAAAAAAAATTTAAAGAGTTTTTTAAAGATTTTTTTAAAGATTTGTTTACCTATTTGAGAGAGAGAGAAAAAGCATGTATGCGGGGAGAGGGACAGGGGAGAGGGTCTTCAAGCACTGAGCACAGAGCACTATGCAGGGCTCAATCCCATGAATGAGATCATGACCTGAGAGGAAACTGAGAGTAAAATGTTCAACCGACTGAGCCACCCAGGTGCCCCAACAAAAATGTACCTTAACTGGGTGATGACTAGGAGGTTAAATACATAGTAACAAGTTTTTGAGCTGAACGTTTCAGATCTCTGCACTTCATGTATGTTACATCAACACAGGAACTGGCACTACAACTACTACATCTCCATTAAAAGCCCTACTACTACCTACTACTACAATTTCCTCTCTGACCACCATAGTCATCCAAATTTTCAGGTTGAGCATTTATTAAATCTCAGGCATGTATAAGAAACTTTGCATTCATTATTTTATTTAATATTTATTAAAATTCTTTGTAATTGGCAGGGTTTTCCCTAGTTTGCAGAATAGGATGTTTAAGATCTAGATGTTAAGCCACTTGCCCAAAGTAACAAAATAGAGGCTACTGCCAAGGATATAGTATAAGATATAATACAAAATTCACACACCTTAATGTAGTGGGTGAGACAATATTAAAATTCATATTAATAAGTGCTTTTTAATTAGTTGCCATGTTTCTTCTATATTAGGACATATTTCCATGTGTTTTTGGTTTTTTGGGTTTTTTGGGGTTTTTTTGTTTTGTTTTGTTTTCTGGGGTGATGGGAAATAACTACATAAGAGACATGATTCTGAAGCTTTTTATCTGGCACTTACTCTTAAATTTATTGAGGACTGCAAGAAACTTTTGTTTATATCAGTTATATGTATCAATATTTACCACAGTAGAAATTAAAACTGAGGCACTTTAAAAATATTTATGTAAAAATTAATTCTAAAATAGCACTATAAATCATTATATTCTAATGAAAACAAACTATTTTAGTGTGAGATATAAAGAATAACCATGAAAATGGTGACTTTTTTTTTTTTTTACATTTTTTGGAAATCTTTATTGTCAGGTTTCTGGATTCTCTAAATTTTCATATCTGCTTCTGCATTTTCTGTGTTTCAGTATCTTACACGGTGCAGCCTCTGGATATCTCCCTGGACACTCATAAAAGAATGAATGAAAAAGGCATCTGAGTATTATTAAGAAAGGAGTTTTGACCTTTCAGGCCTCCTGAAGTGAGTACCACACTGTAGGAATTGCTGTCCTGAGGAAAACCATGTGAGATACTGAGGAGAAAAAAAGAAGGAAGAGAATAGTAAATATAGCAGTGGAATCAAAAGGGAATTTATTTGCTGTTTAGAGCTGAAGGGTTAGTGGTGCCAAGAAAATCAAGTGACTCAGTCATTAGAGGAAATCTGCTATTGATCACCCATATCGTCTCAGGTGTGTCACATAACTATTCCAGGGACTTTCACTCTCAAATAAGAGATTTAAACTATAGCCTCAAGCTTCTGTGATGTGAAGATTCTATCATTTTGCAAAATCAAGATATTCTTGGGGCTTCTTCCCACTGCTAACTGAAAGGTTTTGCATAGCACTTGAAGCATATATATAAGAATAAGAATGTTTGGGAGTGTAATTGATCTTATCTGAGGTCTCTAAGATGGTTATTGCTTCTTGAGGACCAGAACTCTTTAAGATTAAAAAAAAGATGGATAAAGAAATTTGGGATTAGCCTTTGGGTTCCAGAATAGATGCATTTAAATCTTTAATAAGTAAGAGTGGTTGTTAAGCCTTTTAACCAAAAAAGTTGCTTACATGGCAGAGAATTCACTGGCAAGTAAAATGGGGTAATGGAGACTGGGATCAACCTTGGTATAATTTGAGGGCTCTTTGGTCATGGTCACTTTTGATAGACATCTACACATGGTTTGTATTTAGTTACTGCTTTATATAGTTACTAGTTACCTGATATTCTTATTCCTTTTAGCCATATTCGTGTATACATTTAGGATATATAACCATAGCAAAATGGTCAAACAATGAATTAAACATTAGAACAGTAGTCTTAACTAAACTACAAACTTTATTTGAATTTTACCGTTTTTCCCCTAAATTACTTTTTCTGTTCCAGCATCCAATCCAGGATCTCATATTGTACTTAATTTCCTTGTTGCTTTAGTTTCCTCCAGTTTGTGACAGTTTTTCAGTCTTTCCTTACTTTTCTTGACCCCAGCACTTTTGATGAATATTTGTCAGTTTAGATTAGCCTGATGTTTCCTTGTGGTTGGAATGATATTATGAACTTTTGTCAAGAATACAAGACAAGTGGGGCACCTGGGTGGCTCAGTGGGTTAAGCCGCTGCCTTCGGCTCAGGTCATGATCTCAGGGTCCTGGGATCGAGTCCCACATCGGGCTCTCTGCTCAGTGGGGAGCCTGCTTCCCTCTCTCACTCTCTGCCTGCCTCTCTGCCTACTTGTGATCTCTCTCTGTCAAATAAATAAATAAAATCTTAAAAAAAAAAAAAGAATACAAGACAAGTGATGTTATGTCTTTTTTAGTATAGCATATCAGGAGCACAATGTCAGTCTGTCTTATTACTGTGTTGTTTACTTTGACCAACTAGCTAAGGGGGTATCTACCAAGTTATTCTGCTTATATTGTTAACAATTTTCCCTTTGAAAAATATTACTTACCTTGAAACTGCAGATATCCTTTTCTCCTCCCATTTTAGCCTACTGATTTTGGCATCCATCAGTGGGTCTTGCATGCAACAATTATCACTGTGTTGTACCCACAATGATAATTTTGGATTTTACACATTCCTCTTTTACTATTACTTGGAATTCTTATGTAAGATGAGGAGCTGCCGTCTGTTTCTTCTCTCTCATTTATTTATTTTTTTCAACTATATATTTAGATCCATATGAACCTATCGATATTTATTTATTCTATGAGCTATAACCTAATGCTATCATTATTTATTCTGTTACTCAACTTGTTCCAGCTTTGAACCATTAGGCTCGTTCACATCCTTCAGGTTGGCTTCTGTGTCCTTGTGACATGCTCTCATTTTTTTTCCCTCCAATGTTCCTTTAATTCCTAGAAGATATATTTGCAAATAAAAACACTCACCTAATCTACATTTTAGTGACATTTTTATCAGAAATAAGAAAGTTACTTTTAAAAGGAAACTCATTCTATGCAGAGTTTGCAAATGCTTGACAATCTTTCCATTTTAAATGATTGTTACCAAAAACTAAGCAACTGTATCAACTACAAAAAGTTATATAGAGACATTTAACACATAAAAGATTGTCATCTATTCATAATTATCCAGTGAAGGTCCTTCTAGTGAAGTTTTACCCTCATTTTTAAGCCTCTTAAAAAATTAGAATGCAATATGTTTTGTGAGAAAAATTTCTTGACATTATAATAGAAATTTTCCAAACAGATTTTTACATAAATCTTTGCACAATAGTTAAAAAGAGAGAAAAATAAGTAACCTAGATTATCATGTAGCATGGCTGAAATATTATTTTCATTTTGATCTATGTCCTTCATGGACTATCATTTTCAGTTGACAGATGGTAAACCACATAGAGAAATTAACTTAGCTCAGAACCAGGTATTGGGGACAGTGGATCACAAAACATCTAATCAGTATTTTTAAATTTCAAAATAAATTTAATCAAATTTCTCTCATTAACATTATTGACGTGTTATATACCATTAGAAAATAAAACAGATTTTTAAAGTTTTATTTATATCTTGAACTCACAGTTTTCACATTTCATAATGTAAATAATATATTACAATAAAATCATACCTATATGATTCATAAATAAATATGCCTATATCAAAATGTAGTCACTTTTTAATAATGGGATCATCAAAAATTTGAAAAGACTGCTCCAAACTTATTTACAATACCTGGAAAGCTACAGTTCTGCACATAAAATGTTACAGAATTTTCCTCTATCTTGTAACAAAGGCTACTATTTGTAGAAGCCACAACCCAAAAGGAAAACTTTAAATTCAGCCTTTACTTGATCCCTGTGCCCTGCTAACTTGTTTTCTGAGAATTGAGTATCTATGAACAGATGGCAGCAGGAGGAAGAAGGGGTACGAATCTTCCACTTGGCTCATAAATGAATAGCTACTCCATTTTCTAGAGGTGTAGAACACAGGTTTCTGAATCTGCAAATGAAAAATGGAATTTATAGTATTGTTTCAGGATGGTGAGAGTTTTCAAGAGATTTCTGGGCATCTTCTGATAGAAAACATAAATTAGTTTTTTTTTTTTCCCCTCTCTTTTTAAACCAGGTATGTTGATTAGAGCATCATTCCAACTTCTCAAATTATGTTGATTATCAGTTTTATAGTTTAGTGTTATGAGCTTTTGCATTTTTGTTGTGTTTATTTTTATGTCTTTGATAGAATTTTAATAATAAAATGAGAAAGTGAGCAATTGTAGGAAGATAAGGGAATATAACACTGGGAATGTATATTGGTGTTTTATTGTTTTCTGTAAACATTTTTAGTATGTTTCTGCAAATATAATTGTTCAAAGATACTTCCTTACAAAAGCTTTCCAATCTGAGATTATCATAACTGCATTAAACTAATTGAAAAGATATACCAAACTGATTTATCTCAGTTAGGAGTCAGAACATAAATGACACAATTTTGGCATAGTCTTTTTTTTTTTTCTTAACATTGGAAATCACCAGATGTAGGAAAATATTCACAGCAGAAATACCAAGAATTTATATAATATAATTCACCTTTTTTAAAATTTATCTTACCTGCTTTAAGAATTAATAAAGATGAAATATTTATATTTCAATGAGCATTTCTCCCTTCAACCCCTTTCATCTTTAATTTGGTCCTGCAGGGTGAAAAATGCTTTGAGCTATGTTATAGATCTCTGAACTTCATAGAAGACTGGTATTACATCATCCTAATGAGAAATCCACTCCAAATATCAAAAAAGCATAGAAATATATCCCAGGAGAAAACTCCAGATATTGAAATTACTTCAAGTTGGACTGGAGAGTAATTCAATTAAAATTTTTGTAGACCTCTGTTAAGAGAATGGCCTGGATTATTTAGTCATCATTTACAGGTCCATCCTTAAGCAAAATAAGAAGTTAGAAGTTTGTCTTAGATAGCTTTCAGTTTCCTCCTTTAGTGTTTTTGTTTGTTTTGGTTTGCTTTAATTTAGATGCTAATCTTCTGCAGATCCCATTCCAGTATAGATTTTTTACAAGGAGAAAATAATGAGAATAATAATTAGAATTAGAATAAATAATTAAAAATAATTAGAACCAGTTTGTCTAAAGATATTGAATTAGAATTGAATTAGCATTTATTCAGAACCCAGTGTCACATATATTATTTCTCTGCACAGCTACAAAAGCTCAGCTTTGGACATTTAACTATCGAATTTTAATAGGAGATGGGGTTAAAACTCAAAAAGATTAAACAACTTCCTTAAAGTTGCAGTGCAAAAAATTCTCAGATCCAGAGGTACAAACTTAAATCATCTCTCTTAAATTCTAGATATATATTGTTACATCATTTTTCCTCAAAAATGTTTCAGGAGTATATTTCAGAGTTTGCAGGCTCCATTTAGTTTGCCCTCAAATCATGTACACAGCATTGACAAAACATGAACACTCTAGAGTCTTACTACTCAGGTTTAAGCTCCAGTGCTGACATTTGCTAACTATGTGAATTTGGGTGAACTGTACTCATACTCTCTTCACCTCAATATGTTGAACAAGAAAATATGCACAAAAAATAAAATCCATTCAAGAACTTACTAAGAGAATTACAAAATAATTTATGTAAAACATTAAGCACAATACCTATAACCAAAAAAATTACCTAAAAATCCTTTAGTTAAATAATTTATTAGACTGTCAACTCCAGTAGAGCTAAAGAAGGGTTTTTTTTTTTTTAACTGCAGATGTAGCAGTTAAAAATACATAGAGTATATTATAAAAGTACATAAAGATATACTATAACTTCACCCAGCCCAGTCACTGGCACAAAGTAAGAAACTCAGCTACTTATGGAATAAATAAATTAATGAATTAATGAATCAATGAATCAATGAGTGCAGTGTCTTATCCAAATGACTTGCTTGTTGAAAATAGTAATAAAATTATATGAGATTTTGATTGATTCATTGTCATGAATCTGTTCCAGATGCTTCAAACATAGGGATGTTCGATAAATATAAGTTAAAATGCTGAAGCCTATGTTTTTCATGGAGAGTCAGCAGGTTTTCAGTAGGGGTATTTCATTATTAAGCCCTGTTACTTTCTCTTTCACCTGTTAAAGACATATGTCAGGAAAAATATAAGATTTTGAAAATTTTATTGAATTTTACTCTTTACAACTTCATGCAATAGAACTGGTTATGTCTATAGTCTATGAACCATTTTTACGATGCTGGTTAATGGGGCTTTTATAAGACCTATGCTTTAATATCTCTTGAGTGTCAATGTCTACAGGTATAGTCCTGACAAATTAAATCATAATGTTAAGTGGTGTGAAACCCACCTGTGTTTAATTTTTACCTTGATTACTCAAAATTTATTTTGGATAAACTGGATGCATACCAGCCTGTCACTATGAATAAACACATTTTTGCCAAACTTACAATATAATTTCATTTTGTTACACAGAAAAATGACATAGTTGGGCGACTGTCTAACCAAGGATTCCCAAATAGTGCCTCAATAATAATATCAACATTTTGACAAACATTACCTTAAAAGTTACTGACTTAAATATGCTACTGCAATTCTGTAAATCAGTTCAAATCATAGACTTACTTAGATGAACACTTTCTAGGAAGTTTGTCTTCTCACCTTTAGCAGGAAATTGCAAGACTTGGAAAACTTTAGCAGGAAATTGCATGACTTGGGAATGCTTGGGTAAGCAGTAGAAAATATCTGCTATGAAAAATTCTAGATAGTAAATATTGTGGGTGAATTCTATGACGTAGACATTGGGGATGTCAGTGATCCGTAATTATTTCTGAAGACTACTTTGTCTACAAATGTTCTTTGCATCCAATTCTATAATGAATCAGACTAGTCAGTTATTTACAACTGGTTAGGCTCCTGAATTTGTATAGGAATATGCTGGCCTCTCCTCTCTATTTGCCAATAATTTGTATAAATCAACTCCCAGTCAGAAAACTTGCAGTTTGTACTCCAGATTCTTGCCAAAGCACATAATCTGAAATCTCAACTACCTACCTTTTGTGAAAATCTCAGGAGAGACAGAAAGTGTCAAGAACAATTGTTTCAAATGTAGGAGGTGCATTCATTTATCTATTTATTTCAAATTTTACCTTCAGGGAAAGTCAGGCTAAAAATGGTGCAAACCTGTACTGAAATATTTGACCTGTTGTTATAAAATTGCTTTTTCAGCTTATGTTTAAGGGAGAGGAACGTTGTTAGGAAAAGGGAAATTTTTTTCATGGGTCATTATGCTATAACACAAGAAGTCTCTGGACTAAAAATAAATAAGTTAATTAAAATAAATAATCAGTTTTATTAAATATTATATATATGTAAAGTATAAGTATATCAATATTTAAAATAATAAATATTAATTATTTATGTATATGCTATTTATTTATATATGTTTCCTCTGAGCCACTTTTACGTTTTTAACTAATGATCTTATTGTATCTTATACCTTATGATGTATATTATTTTTTTGTCTGTTTATTTTTGTCTTCTGGGAGCACAGAACCAAATTTTTAGCCCATGTCATTAAAAAAAAAACATTTTGCAAATTTTTATTCACAAGTTTACCCCACTTTTATTTTATTTTTCTACATCTATTTCTATTTTCTTTTATTTTTCATTGATTTAAAGAAATAAATCTTCACCTAATTATAGATATATATATTTAGTTATATTTTTATAAAAATTACATATACAAAATACATACATAAACACACACCCAGGATACAAGAGGCTTTGCTGTAATTCTGTTGCCTATGATCTTTCCCTAGTCACAACAAAGATCTTTTAGATTATCTAATACGTATGTTCTCAATTTTAAAGTCATCTGACCTCATAGTAACATTTAGTTCTCACCTTACCACCCAGACTTCATAAAAGGCACTTCCTTTGGCTTTCATGCACAGTGCTTTTCAGGATTTTCACGATTTTCACTTTTTTTTCTCGTCTCTTGGACCTTCCCATAACTTCATTTGTGAGCTCATCATTTTCTTATCTGTCAAGTGTTGATGTCCCTTTCTTCCTTTGCCATTTGAAATATTCAAATGAAACAATCACATCTGTTTGTATAGTTCCAATTACCACTTGCTGATTATTTAAAAATTCCAAATATCTAAGCTAGTATCTCCTCTGTATTTCACACACAGTTGATTGTTGCCATAAAAATCTTAAAATCAGCATGTCCAAAATTAACTATGATCTTTCCTCTCCAATCTGTTTTCCCTCCCAACTTCCCTATCTCAATTTTCTAGCCTAGAACTAGAAAATTACTTTTAAATCAGCATTCACTATATGAGCCATATTCAGTCAACTACCAGATTCTGACACCTCCAAATATAAATATAAATATTTCCCAAATTTACCTTCATTCCCCTCAACTGCTGCAGGTCAGACCAATGCCATCTCTCTCCGGCGTTATGATAACATCTCCTAAATAGTCTCCTGGTCTTCACTGAAGCCTCTTCTCAATCCGTTCTTCAGTCTGCAAATGGATGTGATTCCCTGTGCTGCCTGAATGAGGACCTTGTGGTAGATGAGAGCATGAAAGGCCAAGAAATGGATAGAAGAAGTCCCTGGTAGAATGCACTGAGAGATGTAGAGTGATAGAAGACAATGTTAAGGAGTTTGAACCCAATCAAAAAATTCAGGGCTTATTTAGCCAGAGTAAGCATGTAAGCCTTTTATTCTAAGAGAAGTAGGATTGTACAGAAAGATTTTAGTGAAGTAAACATAATGATTACTTTTAAAATAAAGTACTGTGCTAACAGCAGAATCTAGTCTGTAGCAGTGGTCTACCAAGTAAGGTATGTAAGCTGATATATTAGAAGGAAAGAAAAAAAAAAAAAAAAGAACCAAAGATAATAGAGCTACTATTTAGGTAGTCTCATTCTTTTAAATATCGATTTTTGTACTTTTTAAATAACCAAAAGGCATATATTGGGGCACTGCTCAGAAATAATTTTCTGTAAGGATTAATGGTCCATAGAGTGTGTAGATAATTTGTATAGATGGAGGGAAACCATTTAGGCAGCTATTTCATTAGATAAATGGAGAGTATCTCATATTATATTGGTAATGGCTAAGATAGAGTCAAATGGATTAATGAAAGAGATATTTAAAAGAAAAGTCCCCTCCTTTATAATTATGGTCTAAATTAAAATGGACTGTAATAACACCACAACATTTTCTAGTAATAATAAACATCGCCTTGACAACCAAAGCTTAGAAGGGTTAAGCTTTACTGTTTTCATTCATTTTAGATCATCCTTATTAACTGCTTTAGGAGTCAGAAAAGACAGAAGAAAAATAAACTAAAACCTGTAAAGCTTATAATGTTAGTAGTAATCCCTTAAAAAAATATGTTAAGTCACCTGATTTCTGAAGCTTATGGCAACAAAGAACAAATATGATAAAGTGCCAGTCGAACTAAGCTCTAAATAATGATTTAGAGTTTGCCCATAGTAAACAGCTTCTTTATTCCCACCACAGTCCAATTTTGAATTTGTTTTTCTTGATGATGACCATGAAAATCTACCAGCTGTTTGTGGTTACCAATGTTTTAATACATCAAATTGTTTAGGAACTTTAAAATATTTATAATATTACCCCTTTCTTCAGAATTCCTATAAAATTGTCTTTTGTTTGATATAACAAAGTTATGTTTCTAAAAATTCCAAAAGGTAAAGAAATTTATTTTGATTTATAATAAGAATCAACGGCTGGTTCTTATTATAAATCAAAATAAATTTCTTTACCTTTTGGAATTTTTAGAAACATAACTTTGTTATATCAAACAAAAGACAATTTTATAGGAATTCTGAAGAAAGGGGTAATATTATAAATATTTTAAAGTTCCTAAACAATTTGATGTATTAAAACATAATAAGAATTTTTACTTCTTCCCAATCTCCTTTAAATCATCATGTTGATTTATGACATATTGTGTTTTTTAATTTAATTTAATTAACGTATAGTGTATTCTTAGTTCAGGGGTATAAATTTAGTGAATCATCAGTCGCAATTAACACCCAGTGCTCAATACATCAAGTACACTCCTTAATGCCCATCACCCAATTACCACATCCCCCCATCTCCACTTTCCTCCAGCAACCCTCAGTTTGTTTCCTGGAGTTAAGAGTCTCTTATAATATGCCTCCTTTCTTTTTTTAATCTTCTTTTCTTTTTCCTTCCCTTTCCCTTTGTTCATCTGTGTTTTCCTAAATTCCACACATGAATGAAATCATATGGTATTCGTCTTTCTCTGATTGACTTATTTCCCTCAGCACAGTACTCTCTAGTATCCACATGGTTGCACAGTAGGCTATTAAAACCCAGAATGGGAGAGGTTAGAGCTTTATTATAAAACCAAACTGTTATTATAAAACCAAACTGTTAGTTTTTTGTAACACAGTCCTGTATCATGGGCAAAAACAATTCTATAATATATAAATTTTGTATTCCTTAGAGTGCTCATTGGGGAAAAATAACCCACTGGGCACAAAAGCTACATGTTTTTCTGAAAAAGTTTTATATTCATACCCTTAAGTTGGCCAGTATCTTATTTTCACTTAAAAGCTTTATATATTAGCTTCTTTCATTCATTAATCTGCTAAATAAAAGAAGCAAGATAAAGAAAATATTAGATTTTATATAATTATAGTACTTCTGAAAATACAT
Source organism: Mustela nigripes (assembly GCF_022355385.1). Taxonomy (NCBI): domain Eukaryota; kingdom Metazoa; phylum Chordata; class Mammalia; order Carnivora; family Mustelidae; genus Mustela; species Mustela nigripes. The sequence goes on along the minus strand of NC_081563.1, from coordinate 46,263,073 downwards.
TTAAAACATCATCTCTAGATCTTTTCCCCCCCATCTGTTATTTTGATGGACTGAAAGCTGCCTTTTAGGTAAGTCAAAGATTGAAATTTTATTTCATATCATTTTGTAGCCATTCTTTTCACTATAAAAAGGCAATACACTGAAAAATCAAATTTAAGATATAATTCTTCTGAATTATTTTCAAAAACCATACTTGAAATTCATAATAGTTTTACATTTTCAAAATGTGTCATTTAATATTTGAAGTGTTTCTAAGAATAACATATTTATAATTCTTAAGGAAGTACAAAATCTAAGTATTAAGTAAATTTCAAACTTCAGCTCTCTTTGTGAAAATCAGTATGAATGCAGAGATAAACTACATTGCAGTAACAGGCTAGAGTTTTGCCAGTGAACCTTTTCAAACTATTCACATTATTTTCTGATGGCAAAGGCATCTCAAAAGAAGCATGATATGGTCTATGAATACCATCAAACCTCCTTGCTGTCTTACATTCAGCAATGGATGGTAGATTTGCTTTTTATGACAAGACGAATATATTCCAAATGCAGCTCTTATAAAAGTAGCTGACATTATGAATCAGAAATGGGAAGAAGGGCATTTCTGTGGAAGCTAATTTTAGGAAACTAGACAGGCATCAGTTATTATTCAGAAGAGTCAAGGATTATCTGAAAATCTAATACAGACTGTGTAACCACTACCACTGACTCTTTACTAGCCATGTCTTCATAGGAATGCTAGATTAGGCCAAGGAAGATGAAAAATAATTTGCTTACAAAATCTTAGAAACTTTTTTGAGCTTGTGATGCCTGCCAGCAATACAAGAGCATGTAAAATAATGACTCAAGTTCCAATAAGTATGTAAAATTTGAAAACAGTACACATATACAGCATCTACTTATTCACAACATATCATTTTCTAGACCCTCTTCAGGTATCACTCATCATCATTGAATATAAATGTATAGCTATCAAAGAACATACTTTTAGGAGAGTGCAAGAAAGAGCCTGTTATTGCTATGAATTCCAGATCAAAGGTACTTGCTTACAAGTGGTATTGGCCCTAAGGATTTTCACTCAAATGATTAAGAAACTTAATTATATTTGCAAAATTCCTTCTGCTGTATAATACAATGTAATCATGGGAGTAAACTACATTTTGTTAACAAATCTTCTTCATATTCAAGGTGTGAGGATTACATAGGATTTGTACACAAGGGAACAGAAAACTGTGGGTCATCTTAGAATTCTTCTGTAGAAAATTTTACACTTATGTACTCCCCTTTCTCTCTTCCCATCACTTTTGCTAATTTCTTATATGTTGGATTTCTTTTTCTACTAGAAAACTGTACACAGAGTTAGTAAATATTTTTGTTTATATTTACCCCAAGGCAGAGCATTCATATGTGATAATAAACTCTCAAAGTAATCATATTTCCCTAAGCTCAGTAACAATGACATTGGGTAGGTCATTTCACAAGATGAACTATGAAGTACCCAGAACCATGAATATATCACCTTGAGAATGACTTTGGACAAATATCTTGTATTAGTTTCCTGGAGATACTAGAAATACCACAAACTAGATGACTTAAATAATAGAAATTTATTACCACACAGTTCTGCAAGGCTGAGTTCAGAATCAAAATGTCAGCAGGGTTGGTTCCTTCTGAGGACTGTGAGAGTAAAACTGTTCCATGCTTCTCATTTACTTTCTGGAAGCCTCAGGCAATTTCTGACTTGTAGATGGTATCCTCCCTGTATACAACATCATTTTCCTTCTATGTGCATCTGTATCCAAAACAGCCCTTTTTATAAGGAAACGAGTCATAATGGATTAAGACCCATGCTAATAGCCTCATTTTAACTTAATTAATTCTGTACAGAGTCTATCTTTAAGTAAGGTCACACTGAGGTATGGGGAGTAAAGATTCCAACATATCTCTTTTGAAGAGATAAACTAAGTCCATAACATACCTCTTGCTGGTATTGTGAGAGAATTTCCTACTTATATGAAAGTAAATAAAATGGCGAAATGCGTAGTTAAAGTGCAAAACTGGTACTATAACATAAAACTCAATTTATAAAACTGGTGTTAATATAATGCCCATAGTTCTTTTCTTTGGTGCTCTAATGCGCAAAATCATCATCCTCTACTATTTAAACAAATAAATAAACCAAGAGAAAACAAACAAAAAAAGTCCTCAAATAGTTTAACAATTTCAAATTAGCTTTAAATAATTACAGTATACTAAGGAAAATTATCATCAGTATTTTAAATGTCTCCATTACACTACCTACTATATGATCAGTTTTAACAATACACATATATTCAAACATATTTGACTCACAAATAACTCTTCAAACAAATTTAAGGTATTGTCCCAAGTAAACAGTTTACTTATAAAAGAAAGACACTAGTTTCTCAAATAAACTGTGTAAGTACTGATTCACAAACATTAGGGTATGCACAGCAGCATTCCCGGTTCTCAGGAAGTATACTCTTTATCTGATAAGCTTTGACCTGTACTTACAAAGGGAAAAATTCTCAGTCATTTGATTGCAGTTGAAAAATTTTGAGGAGTTCACTCTAATTTATTTCCAGTTTTGAGTCCTATTCCTGGAGTGTTTTCAGCTCCCAGGCTCATAATGCCACAAACGTCCTTTTGTTACTTTTACCCTGGGGAAGATGCTCTTTTCAAAGGGTTTTTAACTAGCATTGTTAACTAATGGAATAAAAAGGAAATGAAAAACTATTCAAAGAAAAATGTACAATTTACTTTCTATCATTTTACCCCCAGAAATATGTATTAGTCTCATTCCATTATGACTAGATGGCATCACTCAGAGATATCTTTGATTTGAAGCTGAGTTTTCTAGCCTCCCTGATTTCCACAGTCCCTTATCCTTCAACGTAGATGTTCTGCATTCACAGGATATGAACTATAGTTGATGAAGAGAAGGAAGCGGAGGCAAGGAGAGAGGGAGAGAAATATGAATTCTCACTTTACTAACAAATATGATCAGGGTGTGATCCTCTTTTCTCTGCCCCTTCTTCCCTGAGAATGCTTCCTTAGTCCTATTTTCTCAGTAGCATCCCTATTATCAGTTAAAAATTATTCGAAGAAAAATCCACTTTTTCTATTACCCCAAAAGTTGCAGATTTATGTATTTTTGTCAGGTGAGTAAATCATTTAGATAATTGATAAGTCTCAGGTCAGTTTTGGGAACTTCAATTCTCTAACCCAGATGAAAAGATAGTATGTATCATGAGAGTCTATCTTACTTAATGCCCTATAGGTATTCTGAACAATTTTTCCAGCCTATCTTGGAAATGTTAAAGAACTCTCAATTCAGGACAAGACCTGATCTTTAATAAATGAAGCAAATGCATCTTGTGCAGTCCACAAATGGCAAATTAAATGGTTTGAAACATTGTCAATGGATGTCACATGATGCTGCCAGAATCCTCATTACTTTCTTTTTCGTGACTGAGAAAATTAGGACAATTTTAAACAAATTTGCTAATGTATAAGTTCTACCAGAACCATGTAGACTTCTTAAACTTCCAGAGTAATATAAAAGAGGTAAGGAACACTTTGTTTCCCAAGAACTACAGATTTCATAATGCCAGCTGGTGCCATAGAAAGAGTGTAATCTCCTAGACTTTACTCAAAAGAATAAATATTGACAATTTTTAGAGAGTTTAGGCCATTTTTTTCTTAAAGTTTATGTTACAGTTCTAAATACAAGCCCAATTTACTTGGACTTAACTTATCTCTTGGGACCTTGGCCTCTTGCTCAACAGAGAGTGCTGGCTGCCACTATGACAAGCCCTTTTGCTTAATATCCCCTGCTCTTGTAGCTTTCTTCAGCAGAGGGTTGGGCTCTGACAGTATTCATAGTGCTCACTGCTACAAGAGACACATTTATACAAGGATGCAGGTGCTGGCCATCTGGAATGGTGGATGTAGCTTCTCCCTTCACTGAAAGTCTCATATAAAAGATTGCACTGTGACTCATACGATCTAGTTTTGCAAGCAGGTACATGAGGAAAGTCAGTAACTCCGCTTGAGTGCATAGTGGAATCAATGGCTTTAAGGCAATTTTTGACTAATCAGAGACAAGACGTAAGGAGGCCTACCAGATAAGTGTATTTCCCTTTTCCTTCTCCACAGTGATCCAGGTAATACAAGACATGTTTGAAGATGACCCGCTTGATCTCACAAATGTCCATGTCTTCTCATGAAGTTGTGGCTAGCTCAGGAATGCATCACACTGCATTTACTTTCCCTGCTAACCTGCCTCACTTCCCTTTCCCCATCGGTTTTACTCCAGAGATTGTAACTCCTAAGAAATTATTATCGTCTTTAAGTTTTGGAACATAGCTTCTAGAGATGTTATTGTCTTTATTTATAAATAAGGAAACTGAGTATCTGTTTAGACTGCAGTAATAAAAAATACTATAGACTAGGTAGCTTGAATAGCAAACATTCATTTCTCACAGTTATGGAGGCTGGGAAGTCCAGGATCAAGACACTGGCAGAGTCAGTAGCTAATGAAACCCCACTTCCTGGTTCATAGATGGCAGTATCTTCTTACTGAATCTTTATGTGGCACAAGAGGTAAGAGACTTTTCTGGTGTCTCTTATAAAACTGCTTATCTCTGGGGCACCAGGGTGGCTCAGTGGGTTAAAGCCTCTGCCTTCGGCTCAGGTCATGATCCCAGGGTCCTGGGATCGAGCTCCGCATCGGGCTCTCTGCTCAGCAAGGAGCCTGCTTCTCTGCCTACTTGCGATCTCTGTCTGTCACATATATAAATAAAATCTTAAAAAAAAAAAAAAAAAAATATATATATATATATATATATTTTAAAAACCTGCTAATCCCATTCATGAGGGTTCCCTATGACCTAATCACTTCTCAAAGGCCCCACCTCCTAATACCCTAATATTGGGAATAATTATTTCAACATATGAATTTAGGGAGAGAAGGGACTCAAACATTCAGTCTATGGCAGAAATGTATGTAGAATGAGTCTAAATTGCAAGTAGTAGAAGATCAAGTTGTAGAGCTTAAGTCCCTGAATTTCTACTTTGAGGCACTTTCCTTTACATTATACAACCTTTAAATATAAATGAGAAAAATACACTTTAAGTAAAAACCCAAATCATCAACTTGTGAGCCTTAACAGTCCAATTTATCATGTAACCTTAATCAAATTTACTGGAGCTATCAAAACTCCATTTTACTTCACATGTAGGTACCACTTTTTCCCATTCTGTCAGCTGAGAGGGGAATAAAATGTCCATGCACATCCTCCTCTCTTATTGATGGTGTAATGCAGTGTTCTTTCCTGACATAATGAAAAGGAAGATTGAAATCAGAGGGAGACAGTACCTCCAGAAGAGAAGCAAGACTCCTGCTTCTCCTACACCCCACCCAAGGATAATTCCTGACAAGATCAGGAAGCTTCTCCAGGATTGGTAGAAATGCACCCTGCAATGCAGCTTTTAAAGGGAGTCTCATATCACCAAGATTCCAGAATTAACTGAATTAGATAATACACGTTCCTTGACAGAACATCCTATAGTCCAATTCACATTTTTTTAGCCCTAACTTTGATTTTCACTAACAATCTGATTAATAATTACTCTAAATCCACTCTAATATTTACTGTTGAATGTCATCTGCTTATATTCCTTGTGCTCAGTTCTGACTCAAATGTGTTGTCTGTTCTAGCATCCAATGTTTCAAGAGTATTCCTCTGGTAGAACACCCATGATTTTATTTTACATATATCCAGCTTTAGGGAACAAGAGATATCTTCAAAGTTTACTTCCTCTTGGGTTAAATCACAGCACTTTATGTTACTATCTGTTGGTCCAGTGATTTATTGCTGTAATAACTGTTTTGGAATTAAAAAAATTCACTTGCATACAGAAATGTCACAGATCCATGTCTGTAGCCTTATCAACTGGCCAATATTAATTGATTTCCTATTATATGGTGAGCATAGTACTTGGTACAAGCCACACTTTGAAGCCTGAATTTTCAAAATAATACATGTGAAACAATAGAAAACATAAATAGCATGTGTTTAAACGCTAAATGTTGTGGTAACAGAATTATTTTTTACCTCTATATTGAATACCAACTGTCATGTTCCTCTGCAATTGCCTGATACACCCACTGGAAATGAATTCAACAGGAAAGTCATATTAACCTTGAAGTACAGTGTTTACCTTTTGAGACACAAGGTTTCATCTTCTGAAATTAATATTTTTGAAAGTGTATGCTGAATAATCATTTATTACTATTGAACTAGTTACACAAAATCTTTGTCTAATGCAGTACTCTTTAGAAACTTATGCCCCCAGTTCTTGATAGGTCACATAACATAATTCTTAATTAAAATCCAGGAAATATTCTGGACCCAAAGTGCTTTAATATGAATATAGATTTTTAGCTCAGAAGCAATGCCATACTTTGTTTCTAAATACAATGAACTGTTTCAAAATAATGATGATGATGACAGGGGGCTAACAAATTTATTTTGTACTTAAAAAAAAATTACCTAGGGCATTATTTGAAGTTAGCTCACCTTCATGGACTTTATAGTTTTTTTTGTTTGGTTAGTTGATTCATTTTGATTTTTAAATGACTGTGATAGCTTAGAGTAGTAATTTACCAAAAGTTTCCAATGTGCTTATAACAATAACATAAAGAATCCTATTGAATTTATTTCAAATATTGTCCAAGAATATGTCTGGCCTTAACTGAAAATACTACTGTGTAACACAGTGTGTTACATGTGTTTATTTGATTGGGCCATGTTTTGTCAAACATTAGTCTTGGTGTTTCTGTGAGGGTGTCTTTAGATGAATTTAAATCAGTGGACTGAATAAAACAGATACCTTCCCCAAAGTATATGCTCCCCAGTCAGTCATTTGAAGGTTTGAATTGAGCAAAAGACTGACCCTCCTCTGGGTAGGAGAGCATTCCTCCTCAACTGCCTTTAAACTGGTACATGGGGTTTTTCCTGTCTGTGACTCAAATTAAAACGCTGGCTTTTCTTAGGCCTTGAAACTATGGCCTTCAGACTGATATAATACCACCATTTTCCTGAGATGCCAGCTTGCTGACTTACCTACAGATATGAGGACTTGTCAACCTCCACAATTATATGAGGAAATTCTTCAAAACAAACTGATCTCTTTCTCTCTGCATATATGTATATGTATATACATATGTGTACATATATGTAGTTAAGAAGCAAAACTCAACCAAGTGAATTTGAAGACCTAAATGGCTCTATGAAACAATTCATGAATCAGGCAGCATTCCTGTCTTACAGATGGAGGGGCATTCTGAGGTGTTATTCAAAACGTAAGGTTTTTATAGAAAGGAAGATGTGGCAAAAAAAGGTTTTTTTGAAAAAGAAAAGAAAGCATTTTTCCAAGCAAGAACACCTTTCCTTAGGGGAAAGGAAAGGGGTCCTTATTATGCAAATTACCTCATCTTCCTTTGAGGTATGGACAAGGAGTATGCCACATATTACCTCATTGGTCCTGATGGGAAAATTCCTGACTGACTGGTTAAGATTTACATTTCTGAGGGATGTTGAAACTGTGTTAGGTTAAGGTATTAAATCCAGTTTTGATGACTTGGTCTGGTCCAAGTGATGCCCTTTGGGCCTGTGGTTTTCTTTTGAACAATATATATGTTTTATTGGTTCTGTTTTTCAGGAAAATTCTAATGAATAAATTATGCCTTCACTCAACTTTGAGAAATATTATGGTAAGTATCTTTCTAAAACACATTCTGACTAGTTTCATCAAATATTATGCAAAAATATTTTTCTCAATTGTCAACTAAAGTATATGTGTGTGTTTAACTGACAATATATAATTATTTCATAATCAGTACCAGAAATCAAATTACAACTCAAATTCTTTGTATAAATAAGATAGAAAATTATACAGATGTGTTGCTTTCATTGTATGACAAAGGCCTTCTAAACATGCTCAACCTCAAGAAAAGGTAAATTTATCTTCAAGTTCTTCATATGATATCAATATTTTTAAAAAGTCATTTATTTCTCTCTTTCTATGTTATACAGTTTATTTGGTTTTAAAATTCCTTCTTCCCAGTAGTAAAATATTTGTTTTTTGAATACCTATATATTATGCAAAGTATTTTTATATCCCTCAAATAAGAATGCATAGCCATATGCCATAGGATCACAGTACAACTTTCATCAGCAATCACATCGCTCAGTCTCTAAATGTCAAATTATAATTGGCATTTAAGAAAATTGCTTCAGGATATATATCACATATCTTTTTAAATACCAGTTGGTATTTTTAGCCATTATTTCATTACTACTAAATTGAGTACTAGTGTCCAATTAGACATTAATTACCAGTCTAAATATGGCTAATGTTCTAACCAGGATGTCACCAGGCATTTTAATTTTACTGAATTAAATGCAATGAAATTTAACTTTGCAGATTTCACAATTCAAACACTCCTTTAATTATAAAGGTTTACTTGAATGGAATAGAACAAATGCTCTCTAACCTTAAAAGTCTGGTGGAATTAAACATGATATTTAGTGGAATCACCACAGGAGCTTGGAAGGAAAGGGACTGTTATGAGATCTTGCAAAAAACTCTCCCACTCAGCACCAAACAACCTCTCCCATATTCAAGACAACCCTTGCTTTAACAACTCCGGTAACAAAGGGTTCTAAGTATTGTAAATGTCTTTCTTTTATTAAGTAAGATATTCTCACTGTACTTTCTGCCATTCGGAGCACAGTCGAATAAATATATTATTCTTTTCAAATAGTTGATGACAACTTCTCTATTATTCCCCTGCCTTACTTTCTGTAGGGTACCTAGATATAATTCAGTATAATTTTATCCTTTTTGATGCTCCCTCCCTTCCAGTCAATATCCTTAAAATAGGGACCTCCGAAATCCTTCTTAAAATAGGGACATAATTCTAAAGCCTCCTCAATTCCTACCCTTTTTAAAACATAATAAACCGTACTCTCTAAAGAACTATCAAAACCAAGTATAAAATAACCAGAATACTTTCTTCAAATAAAATTCTAATTGTTTTAGAGTCTTCTATCTTGTAGGTAAAATAATATACAGCAAATTCCTCCTTGTCTCAAATTTCTGCTTGTATATATTGAAACAATAAAATGAGCACTTAATTTAAAACAAATAGGAAAATGGGGGGAAAAAGCCAGTGACCCCCCCATGTCCTTTTAGGTCTACAAGCAAATTTATTCCAAAAGATACCAGAGTTGGGGTGCCTGGGTGGCTCAGTGGGTTAAAAGGTACCAGAGCTATGAAAGAAACTTTAAAAAAAGGAACAAGAACATGGAAACCATCTGTTTATTTTAAAGGATGTTTTTCAACAAGGTCTGAAGGTCATTATAGCAATGAAATGTGATGACTCAGAAATCAGGGAGATTTCTCTGATGTGAAAACATAAACACAACATTCAAAAATAAAATTGAGATAATGAATGACATATAGTTTATTACAGAAAACAAAATTAAACTCGGGGGGTAAAGAGTTGAATCTGAAGTATGAAAGAGCCAAGAAATTCAATATATGAATATTACAAATTTCAAAGACAGAAACAAACAGATAAGGAGACATCATATTTAAAGCAATAATTGGGGAAATAGTTCCTTATCTAAAGAAAATAAATAAAGAAAATAAAGAAAAATTTTCCAAGCCAAACTTAGTAATAGATGTTCGATGAAACATTTCTTACTGAATTATTTTAATTTCAAGATTAGGGAAATAAATCATGCAAGTTCCAAGAATAAATTTAAAAAGGAAAACAATGGAACAACTGAGCAAAATGGTTAATGGCAAAAGCAAGGCAAAAGCATCAGTCTGGGGCACAGCTCTGAGATTCCAAGAGGGGAAAAAAAAAGACTGTGAACTAAAACACTCCATCCAACCATGTTATTATTATTCACATGTACAAGGTATACAAGGAAATAGCACATTACTTTTATATCCTCCCCTCCAAATTTTCAAGAGATATTTTTCAAGGCTTACTTCTCAGACCTCTACTCTGTAACTGATGAGATCTAAGAGCTTTGTTTCTAGTAGGAATCCCTCCCTCCATTATCCCTGACCCTCATAAAAATTCTTCGTGAAGTATCTATTATAACAAATCTACCCTGTGCTGCCCTAATAAGTTGAACTGTAACCTGAGGAAATGCCCTCTCCCTAATTCTAGAAATTATTAGATAATATATTTCTGGAAAAGTTCTTCTTTGGATGATACATGTAAATTTCCTACTTTCTATATCTTCTTGAAGGCTGTCTGGGAAGCTCTACAATGTTGAGGCATGGCTTTTGCCTCTTTAAACTTTCTCAACCCTACCAAACCTACCACAAAAAAATGTAAAATTTTTCTTTGTTTTGTTTTGTCTAACTCTGGAATTGCAGCAGCAAAGGAGATTATCTATCTATCCACCAATATCAATTCTCATTGGTGTTCCTCAGCCTTTACTATTTAGACATTTTAGAGTTGCTGCTGTTGAAAGGGTAACAAATTCTATATTTCCCAGGATGGCTAATGTGAGCCAGGGCTCAATTTTGTTTCTGACAATTGGAGAAATGACCATAGCATTCACACAGCAAATGCAGGGAGGAAACTAATTTCTACAAAAAGGAAAAGTGAGGAATAAAATTAAACCCCTGGACTCACTAGGGCCAGGGCAAAGATTCATAAGCCACGAGCTTGCGGGTTAATGCCAGCTTCTCTCCCCTCCCCTGGCAAGGCTTCAGAGGTTGACTGCTACAGCAGTAGCTGGAAAGAGAACATTCCAAGAGGCTTGGCCAGCCCAATAGAATGCAGAAGCTGAGGTTAATAATCTATCACATCCATTCATATTATGTCTTTATGGAGTAAACCCATATCCAAAAGATAATACAGTTGGCTCTTGAACAACATGGTTTTGCACTGCACAGGTCTGCTTACATACAATTTTTTAAATAAATATAGTACAGTACTGTAAATTTTTTCTTCTTCCTTATTATGATTTGCATAATAACATTTCTTTTAAAGCTTACATTATTATTGGGATACAGTATATAATACATATAACACAAAATATGTGTTAACTTTTAATCATTAAACTTCTTATCAACAATAGGCTATTAATAATTAATTTTTTGGGAGGGTCAAAAGTTATACGTGGATTTCTGACTGAAGGAGAGGTTGGTGCCCCAATACTGGTATTGTTCAAAGGTAAATTGTATTTCTTATTTTTTAAGGTTTTTTTTTTGTTGTTGTTGTTTTGTTTGTTTGTTTTTTTTTAGAGAGACAGAGAGAGTACACACAGGGGGAGGTGCAGAGGAAAAGGGAAAGGACAAGCAGACTCTCCTCTGAGCTGGAACCCCACACAGGGCTTGATCTCAGGATTGTGAGATCATGACCTGAGCTGAAGTCAGACACTTAACTGACTGAGCCACCCAGGCATCCCATGGGTCAATTGTATTTCATTTGAATTTTTTAAAAAGGATATTTACAAAATGTGTATTTTGCTACATCTTTTAACATACATCAGATACTTCAAGCATCTAGAAACATTAAATACACATTTTTTTAGGACTTCACATTTTATTCATAAGTCTGTTCTGTCAGATGTACACATGGAAACAGAAGGGTGACTCATGAGAACTGTAGGATACTGATACATTAGCAGATATGATCGTTGTAGTAGAACTCCTGTCTTCAATTTTTATGCAAAATGAAATAGCAGTTTGCATGTCTCTTTCTTCAGTCCAGAAGCTCTGTAAACTAGATCTGCTTTCTGAGTAGTTCGGCAAGAACTGGTCACCCTTATGTATGTTTCTTTCTTTCTTTCTTTCTTTCTTTCTTTCTTTCTTTCTTTCTTTCTTTCTTTCTTTCTGGTTTTATTTATTTATTTGATAGATCACAAGTAGGCAGAGAGGCAAGCAGAGAGAGAGGGGGAAGCAGGCTCACTGCTGAGCAGGGAGCCCGATGCAGGACTCGATCCCAGGACCCTGGGATCATGACCTGAGCTGAAGGCAGAGGCTTAACCCACTGAGCCACCCAGATGCCCCGTCTTTTTTTTTTTTTTTTTTTTTTTAACATATAATGTATTATTAGCCCCAGGGATACAGGTCTGTGAATTGTCAGGCTTACAGATTTCACAGCACTCACCATGTCACATACCCTCCCCAATGTCCATAACCCAACCAACCTCTCCATCCCTCCTCCCCCAGGGCAACCCTCAGTTTGTTCCATGAGATTAAGAGTCTCTTGTGGTTTGTCCCCATCCCAATCCCATCTTGTATCATTTTTTCCTTCCCTACCCACCCAAACCCCCCATACTGCCTCTCAATTTCCTCACATCAGGGAGATCATATGATAATTATCTTTCTCTGATTGGCTTATTTCACTCAGCATAATACCCTATAGTTCCACCTACGTCATTGCTAATAGGCAAGATTTCGGGGTTTTGGATGGCTGTGTAGTATTCCTGTGTGTGTGTGTGTGTGTGTGTGTGTGTGTGTGTGTGTACACCCTTTTTTTCTTTATCCATTCATCTGTTGATGCACATTGAGGTTCTTTCCATAGTTTGGCTATTGTGAACATTGCCCCTATAAATATTCAGGTGCACGTGCCCCTTTGGATCACTACATTTGTATCTTTAGGGTAAATACCCAGTAGTGTGATCACTGGGTTGTAGGGTAGCTCTATTTTCAACGTTTTGAGGAAACTCCATGCTGTTTTCCAGAGTGCACCAGCTTGCATTCCCACCAACAGTATAGGAGGGTTCCCCTTTTTTTGCATCCTTGCTAACATCCCTTGTTTCCTGCCTTGTTAATTTTAGCTGTTCTGACTGGTGTGAAGTGGTATCTCATTGTGGTTTTGATTTGTATTTCCCTGATGGCGAGTGATGTGGAGCATTTTTTCATGTGTCTGTTGGCCATCTGGATGTCTTCTTTGTAGAAATGTCTGTTCATGTCCACTATCCATTTCTTGATTGGATTATTTGTTCTTTGGGTGTTGAGTTTGCTAAGTGCTTTATAGATTTTGGATGCTAGCCCTTTATCTGATATGTCATTTGCAGATATCTTCTCCCATTCTGTCAGTTGTCTTTTGACTGTTTCCCTTGCTGTGCAAAAGCTTTTGATCTTGAGGAAATCCCAATAGTTCATTTGCCCTTGCTTCCCTTGCCTTTGGCGTTGTTCCTAGGAAGATGTTGCTGCGGCTGAGGTCGAAGAGGTTGCTGCCTGTGTTCTCCTCAAGGATTTTGATGGATTTCTGTCTCCCATTGAGGTCTTTCATCCATTTTGAGTCTGTTTTTGTGTGTGGCATAAGGAATTGGTCAAGTTTCATTTTTCTGGATGTGGCTGTCCAATTTTCCCAACACCATTTGTTGAACAGACTGACTTTTTTCCACTGGACAGTCTTTCCTGCTTTGTCGAAGATTAGTTGACCATAGAGTTGGGGGTCCATTTCTGGGCTCTCTATTCTGTTCCATTGATCTATGTGTCTGTTTTTGTGCCAGTACCATGCTGTCTTAACGATGACAGCTTTGTAATAGAGCTTGAAGTCTGGAATTTTGATACCACCAACTTTGGCTCTGTTTTTCAACATTCCTCTGGCTATTCAGGGCCTTTTCTAGTTCCATATAAATTTTAGGATTATTTGTTCCATTTCTTTGAAAAAAATGGATGATATTTTGATAAGGATTGCATTAAATGTGTGGATTGCTTTAGGTAGAATAGACATTTTCACAGTATTTTTTTCTTCCAGTGCATGAGCATGGAACTTTTTTCCATTTCTTTGTGTCTTCCTCAATTTCTTTCATGTGCACTTTATAGTTTTCAGAGTACAGATTCTTTACCTCTTTGGTTAGGTTTATTCCTAGGTATCTTATGGTCTTGGGTGCAATTGTAAATGGAATTGACTCCTTAATTTCTCTTTCTTCTGTCTTGCTGTTGGTTTATAGAAATGCAAATGATTTCTGTGCATTGATTTTATATCCTGACACTTTACTGAATTCCTGTACAAGTTCTAGCAGTTTTGGAATGGAGTCTTCTGGGTTTTCCACATAAATTATTGGCAAAGAGTGAGAGTTTGACTTCTTCTTTGCCAATATGGATGCCTTTAATTTCTTTTTTTGTTTGATTGCTGAGGCTAGGACTTCTAGCACCTTGCTGAATAGCAGTGGTGATAATGGACATCCCTGATGTGGTCCTGACCTTAGAGGAAAAGCTCTGTTTTTCCCCAATGAGAATGATATTTGCTGCAGGTATTTCATAGATAGCTTTGATGATATTGAGGTATGTACTCTCTATCCCTACACTTTGCAGAGGTCTGATCAAGAAAGGATACTCTACTTTGTCAAATGCTTTTTCAGCATTTATTAAGAGTATCATATGGTTCTTGTTCTTTCTTTTATTAATGTATTGTATCACATTGATTGATTTGCAGTTGTTGAACCAACCTTGTAGCCCTGGAATAAATCCCATTTGGTCATAGTGAATAATCATTTTAGTTTACTGTTAGATCCTATTGGCTAGTATTTTGGTGAGAATTTTTGCTCTGTGTTTATCAAGGATATTGCTCTGTAATTCTCTTTTTTGATGGAGTCTTTTCTGGTTTTGGGTCCAGGTAATGCTAGCTTCACAAAATGAGTTTGGAAGCTTTCCTTCCATTTCTTTATTTTTTTTAACAGTTTCAGGAGAATAGGAATTAGTTCTTCTTTAAATGTTTGGTAGAATTCCCCCGGGAAGCCGTCTGTCCCTGGGCTTTTGTTTGTTTGGAGATTTTTAATGACTGTTTCAATCTCCTTACTGGTTATGGGTCTGTTCAGGCTTTCTACTTCTTCCTGGTTCAGTTGTGGTAGTTTATATGTTTCTAAGAATGCATCCATTTCTTCCAGATTGTCAAATTTGTTGGCGTAGAGTTGCTCATG
>NC_081563.1:46241050-46247974 GCF_022355385.1 Mustela nigripes | reverse complement strand
TCAGTTGTGGTAGTTTATATGTTTCTAAGAATGCATCCATTTCTTCCAGATTGTCAAATTTGTTGGCGTAGAGTTGCTCATAGTATGTTCTTATAATAGTTTGTATTTCTTTGGTGTTAGTTGTGATCTCCCCACTTTCATTCATGATTTTATTTATTTGGGTCCTTTCTCTTTTCTTTTTGATAAGTCTGTCCAGGGCTTTATCAATCTTATCAATTCTTTCAAAGAACCAGCTCCTAGTTTTGTTGATTTGTTCAACTGTTCTTTTGGTTTCTATTTCATTGATTTCTGCTCTGATCTTTATGATTTCTCATCTTCTGCTGGGTTTAGGCTTTCTTTGCTGTTCTTTCTCCATCTCCTTTAGGTGTAGGGTTAGGTTGTGTATTTGAGACCTTTCCTGTTTCTTGAGAAAGTCTTGTATCACTATATATTTTCCTCTCAGTACTGCCTTTGCTGTGTCCCACAGATTTTGAACAGTTGTGTTTTCATTATTATTTGTTTCCATGATTTTTTCCAATTCTTTTTTAATTTCCTAGTTGACCCATTCATTCTTTAGTGGGATGCTTTTTAGCCTCCATGCATTCAGGTTCTTTCAAAATTTCCTCTTGTGATTGAGTTCTAGCTTCAGAGCATTGTGGACTGAAAATATGCGGGGAATGATCCCAATCTTTTGATACCAGTTGAGACCTGATTTATGACCCAGAATGGGTGATCTATTCTGGAGAAATTTCCATGTTCACTAGAGAACAGTGTGTATTCTGTTGTTTTGGGATGGAATGTTCTGAATATATCTGTGATGTCCACCTGTTCCAGTGTGTCCTTTAAGGCCTTTATTTCCTTGTTGATCTTTTGCTTGGATGATCTGTCCATTTCAGTCAGGGGTTGTTAAAGTACCCTACTCTTATTGTATTATTATCGATGTGTTTCTTCGATTTTGTTATTAATTAGTTTATATAGTTGGCTGCTCCCATGTTAGGGGCATAGATATTTAAAATTGTTAGATCTTCTTGTTGGACAGACCCTTTGAGTATGATATAGTGTCCTTCCTTATCTCTTACTGTAGTCTTTGGCTTAAAATCTAATTGATCTGATATAAGGATTGCTACCCCAGCTTTCTTTTTATGTCCATTAGCATGGTAATTTGTTTTCTACCCCCTCACTTTAAATCTGGAGGTGTTTTGGATCTAAAATGTGTTTCTGGTAGACAGCATATTGATGGGGTTTGGTTTTTTAATCCATTCTGATACTGTGTGCCTTTTGATTGGGGCATTTAGCTCATTTACATTCAGGATAACTATTGAGAGATATGAATGTGGTGCCACTGTAGAGCCGATAAGGTGACTGTTACGGTATATTGTCTCTGTTCCTTTCTGGTCTACTTCTTTTAGGTTCTCTCTTTGCTTAGAGGATCCCTTTTAATATTTCCTGTAGGGTTGGTTTGGTGTTTACAAATTCCTTTAGGTTTTGCTTGTCCTGAAAGCTTTTTATCTCTCCTTCTATTTTCAATGATAGCCTAGCTAGATATAGTATTCTTGGCTGCATGTTTTTCTCGTTTAGTGTTCTGAATATATCATGCCAGTTCTTTCTGGCCTGCCAGGTCCCTGTGGATAAGTCTGCTGCCAATCTAATATTTTTACCATTGTATGTTACAGAATGTCTTGTCCTGGGCTGCTTTCAGGATTTTCTCTTTGTCACTAAGACTTGTAAGTTATACTATTAGTTGATGGAGTGTGGACCTATTTTTATTGATTTTTTTAAGTGTGAGTTCTAGGTGCCTCCTGGATTTTGATGCTTATTCTCTTTGCCATATTAGGGAAATTCTCTACAATATTTTGCTTCAATATACCTTCTGCCCCCCTCTCTCTTTCTTCTTTTTTTGGAACCCCAGTTATTCTAATGTTGTTTCATCTTATGGTATCACTTATCTCTCCAATTCTCCCCTCATGGTTCAGTAGCTGTTTGTCTCTTTTTTGTTCAGTTTCTTTATTCCCTATCATTTGGTCTTCTATATCACTAATTCTCTCTTCTGCCTCATTTATCCTAGCAGTAAGAGCCTCCAATTTTTATTGTACCTCATTAATAGCTTTTTTTTTTTTTTAACTTGGTTAGATTTTAGTTCTTTTATTTCTCCAGAAAGGGCTGTGACACTCAGACATCCCCAATCCTTCTGTGACCCTACAGGATCTGAGACCACACTGTCCCCATGAGGGCTGCACCCCTGCTTAGTCTCTGGAGTGATGTCCCTCAGTGGAGCAGACTTTCAAAAGTTCAATTTTTGTGCTCCATTGCTCCAGCGCTTGCTGGGAGCCAGCCCCTCCCCCTGCAGTCTGTCTTCCCATTGCTTCAGAATCACTTCCCCATATGTCCTATCTTCCAGAAAGTGGTCAATTTTCTGTTTCTAGAATTGCTGCTCTTCTCTTTGATCTCCTGTTGGGTGTAGGTGCTCGAAATGGTTTGATAACCATCTAACTGAACTCCTGCGACCTGATGTCATCTTAGTCTGCTACTCCTCTGCCATCTAGACTACTAAATACACATTTTTAAATACTTAAAATTGTCAACTATATATTCAGTTGTGAGGAACAAAACGTACACACAAAACAATAATTACAATATGAAAATTTCTTCTAAATATGAGCAGTCTAGCACTGAATATTTTTTCTCTTCCATTTTACCACCTCCTGCTTCATCTCCTATCATTGTTTCTAGATGTGGTCTAGCAATTCTATTTCCAACAGTATTCTCCAGAGGCATTTCTTTTCTATTTTTTTTTTTAAACAAAAGAGCACTTACAAGACATGTGATTTTCTTTCTTTCTTTCTTTCTTTTTTTTTTTTTTTTACTTTTTTCTTTTAATTTAATTTAGTCAACCTATAGTATATTATTTGTTTATTAGTTTCAGGGGTAGAATTTAGTGATTCAACAGTTGCATATAACACCCAGTGCTCATCATATCAAGTGTCCTCTTTAATTCTCATCACCCAGTTACCCCAACCTCCACCCACCTCCCTTCTAGCAACCTCAGTTTGTTTCCTATATTTAGTCTCTTATGGTTTGCCTCCCTCTCTGTCTGTATATTATTTTATTTTTCCTTCCCTTCTCCTATGTTAATCTGTTTTGTTTATTAAATTCCACATTTGAGGGGTACCTGGACTGTTCAGTGGTTAAAGCCTCTCCTTTGGCCCAGGTCATGGTCCCAGGGTTTTGGGATCAAGCCCCACATAAGGCTCTCTACTCAGCAGGGAGTCTGCTTCCCCTCCACTCTCTCTGCCTGCTTCTCTGCCTGTTTGTGATCTCTGTCAAATAAATAAAATACTTAAAAAATAAATTCCACATATGAGTGAAATCATATGGTATTTGTCTTTCTCTGACTGATTATCCAACTTAGCATAATACCTTCTAGTTCCATACATGTTGTTGCAGATGGCAAGATTTCATTCTTTTTGATGGATGAATAATATTCTTTTGTATACCACAGTCTTCTTTATCCATTCATCTTTTGATGGACATCTGGGCTCTTTTGATGTTTTGGCTATTGTGGACATTGCTGCTATAAACATTGGAGTGCATGAGTCCCTTTGAATCATTACGTTTGTATCCTTTGGATAATTATCTAGTAGTTCAGTTGCTGGGTCATAGGGTAGCTCTATTTTTAACTTTTTGATGAACCACCATACTGCATTCTAGACTGGCTACACCAGTTTGCATTCCTACCAACAGTGGAAGAGCATTCCCCTTTCCCTGCATCCTTGCCAACAGGTGTTGTTTCCTGTCTTGTTAATTTTAGCCATTCTGACTGGTGTGAAGTGGTATATCATTGTGGTTTTGATTTGTATTTCACTGATGACAAGTGATGTTGAGCTTTTTTTTTTTTTTTAGTGTCTGTTAGCCATTTGTACGTCTCTTTGAAGAAATATCTGTTCATATCTTTGACCCATTTCTTGACTGGATTTTTTGGCTTTTGGGTGTTGAGTTTGATAAGTTCTTTATAGATTTAGGATACTAGCCCTTGATCCAATATGTCTTTTGGGAATAACTTCTCCCATCGCATAGGTTGCCTTTTAGTTTTGTTGATTGTTTCCTTCGCTGTGCAAAAGCTTTTTATCCTCACAAAGTCCTAAGTTTATTTTTGCTTTTGTTTCCCTTGCTTTTGGAGACATGTCAGGCAAGAAATTGCTGCAGCCATGGTCAGAGAGGTTGCTGCCTGTGTTCTCCTCTAGGATTTTGATGGATTCCTCTCTCACATTTAGGTCTTTCATCCATTTTGAGTTTATTTTTGTGTGTGATGTAAGAAAATGGTTCAGTTTCTTCACATTCTTCTTATTCTTCTGCATGTGGCTCTCCTATTTTCCCAACACCATTTGCTGAAGAGACTGTCTCTACTCCATTGGATATTCTTTCCTGCTTTGTCAAAGATTAGTTGACCATAGAGTTGAGAGTCCATTTCTAGGTTCTCTATTCTGTTCCATTGATCTATGTATCCATTTCTGTGCCAGTATCATATTGTCTTGATGATTATAGCTTTGTAATACAACTTGAAGTCTGGAATTTTAATGCCTCCACCATTGTTTTTGTTCTTTTTTCCAACACTATTTTGACTATTTAGGGTCTTTTGTGGTTGCATATAAATTTTAGGATTGTTTGGTCCAGCTCTATGAAAAATGCTGATGATATTCTGATAAGGATTGCATTGAAGGTATAGATTTCTCTAGGTAGCATGCACATTTTAACAATATTTGTTCTTCCAATCCATGAACACGAAATGTTTTTCCATTTCTTTATGTCTTCCTCAATTTCTTTCATAAGTATTCTATAGTTTTCAGAGTACAGATATTTTACCTATTAGATTAGATTTATTCCTAGGTATCTTACGGGTTTTGGTACAATTGTAAATGGGATCAATTCCTTGAGTTCTCTTTCTCCTGTTTCATTGTTATTGCATAGAAATTCAACAGGCTTCTGTACATTGATTTTTATATACTACAACTTTGCTGAATTCTTGTATCAGTTCTAGTGATTTGGGGCTTATCTATGTAGAGTATCAAGGACATGTGATTTTCTAATTCTACTTATTATATGTCCCTAATCATTTTACATACAGAATGTCTAGATGTGACAAAGTGAGTTTTCTTATAAGATGTTGGGAGGAAAGTTGAGAAAATTCTTTTTTTTTGTATTATATATGAAATTTTCTATAAATAACCAGTAAATCTTCTCAAAGGTGTTGGGTCATTTTCTAATCTAAAGTCAAGGTCCAGTGGAATAGGCTCCAGGGCTGCTACTCTCAGATCACACAGAGGAACAAATAGCCTCAGAGTCTGCAAGCCCCAACCCCTCCAGGAAGGGTCATGGTGTGTCTGGGCAAGCCCAGAGTCAGTAGCCAGCCCTTGCCATGAGGTTCCCATGAATGAGGACTTTAATCTGCTTCCCTCCCACTTCATGCAGGAAGTCCAAAAATGATTGTTTTTTTTTTAGTTTCCCAAATGGCTTTTAGCTAAATGTAGAAATAAATATTATAACAACTGATTATTTAGAATTTAAATGTTATAAGAATATAAAATATCAAAATATGTGGAATATCAAAGTGAGATATTAATATCAAGATTAGATCTTACTGCTATCATATTCAGAGAAATTGAAAGTCTGATCACACAAATTACTTTTTTTCCCCCTGATAGTCTCAATTATTGACAAGGATGAGAGAGAGAGGGAGGGAGAACTTTAATACTCTACTGTGGAAAGTTCAAACTACTGCAATCACTTTGGAAAGCTGATCTATAAACCTCTGTTGCTCTTTGATATTTGTTCCTTATATGAATCCTTTATACATTTGAATAAAAAGCTCAGTACAAAGAAGCTCGTTGTGGCAATCTCTGCTAAATCAATAAATTAGAAATAATCTCAGTACCTATGAATATTTAAATGCATAAATTATGGCATATTTATACAATGAAGTGCTCTAAAGAAATGCAGTTACTGAATTAAATCTATATGTATATACTGGATTATTTTCAAAAAATTGATGTTAAATGATTGCAAGAAATTGCAAAGCGCTGTCTTTAATGTAAATTTTAACAACACATAAAGCAGTATTAATTTGTATCTTAGCTTATGCTTGCTAAAGTGTAGAGATATTATGGTTGCTATAGGGATCATAAATAAATCGAATCATCAGGGAAGCAATAACTTCACTGGACATAAAGGATATTCAGAAAGAACCCAGAGAAGCATGTCTATTTGTAATGTATATTTCTTTAAAAATACCTGAAATGACTATGGAAAAATAGTTTATATTTTTTAATCTGAATGATATCTTGCTTGGTGTGCACTATTTTACATGTAACTCTTCTGCATCTCTAAAGTATTCCATTAACAAGATAGCACATACTTGTGTAGTATGGGCAGCCTCTGGTAGACTATGACTTGTAGGATTCCTTCAAATATGTTCCAATATGTCTTCTTCTATCCCAAGTGCTGAACTTAGGATGACTTTACTTTCTGGGTTTGTCTTCTCCCTGAGGAGTCCTAGACATCTTGCAACAGATTCTTCAGTCTTATTTTAGTCTCAAGGTAAGTCATATCTGCCTAAAATCAGAAATTCTAAGTCCCAATATGAAGTTAACTTAGAAACCAATGAAAAGTGTCCAATATGAAATGCAGGTTCTGGCTTATGTTCAATACTTATTTTTATATCCATACTTCATCCCAGGTTGCTTTGGGTTTAAGGTCTCTGGGAAGTCTATTTATGGTGGAGTTTTATATGTTCTTAGCAATTTCCTGATTCCCTCAAGGTCTTGATTTTTTTTTATAATTTTTTTTTATTAATTTTTTATTTTTTATAAACATATATTTTTATCCCCAGGGGTACAGGTCTGTGAATCACCAGGTTTACACACTTCACAGCACTCACCAAAGCACATAACC